>NC_065445.1:267089941-267389941 GCF_917563875.1 Diabrotica virgifera virgifera | reverse complement strand
TTACAAAAGATTCCTGTTTGATTTTTGGTTTTTAGTGAGCGCCGTCGTGAAAAAACGCCGGGTGCTCATCGTTGTTTATATTTTCGTCATAATGTCTCTCTCCGTCATATTCATTTGTCTGGGTATTATTTACTTCTCTTCTATTTTCTCTTGGTCTGTCGGATCTGTTTCGGTTTTCTCGATATCCCTGTTCATTTTGTCTACCATTATTTCTGTTTTCTTGATTTGAGCGTGTGGTGTTTCTATTCTGGTATTCTCGATTTCTGTCCTCATTCCATTGCCTATTTCTTTGTTCATAATTTCCTCTTCCGTTGTCTCTATTTTCGTTTTCCCTTCTGGGATTAAAATCTCGTCTTGTATAGTCCCTCCTATTTTGATTTCTATCTCTGTAGTCCTGTGTTTCTCGGGGCCTGTAATCTTCTCGCGACCTTCTTGATTTTCTTTCTCTTAAACGTGATTCTCTTATTTGTAGGAATTGGCATAAACTATCTATGTCTTTGTAGTTTTGCAATGTGATATGGTCTTCCAGCGTTTCTTCGAAATGTCTTGCAATCAGTTCGACTAATTGTTCCGATGAGTAATTATATTGTAAATGTTTTGCGTTATAGTAAATTTGTAATGCATATGTCCTTTCTGATATACCCATCCTATCATTGTATTTCCCATTTTGCAATTCCTTGTTAATTTCCAATTGTTGGACTTTTCCCCAGAAATAATTCAAAAATTTTTGTTCAAATTGTTGCCAACTGTCAAATTCTTCTTCTTTGCAATCGAACCATAGGCTTGCTTCATATTTTAGATGGTTTCTGATAGTTTCTTTTGCTGTTTCGAAATTTCCGATGTGCTGTATTTTCTTTTTCAGGCTATTTATGAACGGCACTGGGTGTAATATTCTTACATCCCCGCCAAACCTTATCTTCACGTCATCTGTGCTATGTATAACCATTTCTCTTCTTTCTCCTACATTTTGTTGAATATTGATTTCCGCAATCTTTCTTTCCATTTCTTCTCTGATTGCTTGAATAGCGTTTTCAAACTTGTTTTCCAAATTTTCTAGTTCCTTTTGCTGGCAATTCGTTATCTCCTTTATTTTGATTTTGATTTCTTTAATCTCTAACTCCTGTTTCTCGCTCTTTTCTGCAATCTCTTCTATTTTTTTAACCATTTCCTTCTTAATACTCTCTATATTTCTGTTGTTTTCTTCTATGGCTTGTTTTGTTTCCTCCTGATTTTCTTTCATTACTTGTTGTGTTTCATCCATTTTTCGATCCACTTTTCGTTGATTGTCATCCAGTTTTTGTGACTGGAGTTGCATCAGTTGTAATAGTTTATCTATTCCTGATAATTCTTGCTGTTCTGATGCCATGATTGTCGTGTCTAAAATCTCTTCTTGGTCTGAATGTTCTTTTTGTTTTTTGTTGTCTTTGCTTTGGCTTCTTGTCACAGACATTTGTTTTCAAGAAGTACTGTCCCCGCCAAATATGAAATTTTACTAGTATGTTACCAAGACGACTTTTTCTCACCCAAATATTATAAATTGTCAATAAATATATGAAATGTAAATATCGTAAAAATAAAATATTAAATCAGTTATGTAAAATTTGTACCTAAAGAGATCTAAAATTTTATGTTATCAAATGTAAGTATCTCACTTTTTACCACAGGCATATAAATTTTCAAATACCGGCTTTACTCTTTCTATCCTTCAAATTTGCCACCAGAAATACTTTACAATGCTTTCCACGTTGGACGACAGTTGATGTGATCTTGATTATTGATATGAGATGATATTCTTATATGTCACTTAATTTAATCAATGTATTAATACTAATCTAATTAATTAACCAGATCACATATCAATATGTTTTCAATCTCAGGGCGAATTATAAATTAATTACTTACTTTCGTGGATTCTAAATATTTCTTAATGGTTCCTAATCGGGATAGAAAAGAAAAGAGTAAAAAAAATACACATATGGGTTACAATTATAATCAAAATATTTTTTATTTTATTTAAAAAGCAATCACTGCTTAATATTTGCTATTTCTTATTATTCTTAAAACATAACATTTACAAATGGGAATCTTATTTCCTTTTGGTTTTCAATTGAAAGTTTTTATTAACATTTAACTCTTAGGAGTTATTAGCAACAATTCTATTTAAGTTTGATGAAGCTTTTCTGATATTATTGATTATGTTATTCAATTTTTATGTGGAATTTAATACGAAAAACCCATACATTCATGTCCAAACAAATGAGACTGACCTTTTCCTGGTGAACTGAAAATGTCCTCACACAAAACCCGTTCCTGCTATCCTTGGCTGCGATCAAACCTCGTCCTGGCTTCCAGTAATGTACTCCTTTGAAAAACTAGCTCGAATAGCTCTCGTTCCTGCTTCGGTCGTGATGCTGTGTTCTACCTTTTTCGAAACTGCTATCAGCTACCGGGACACTCTTGGCTCAAGGAGGTTCTTTTACTCTCGACCTGGCCTACTTCTCGTTCCACGATAGATACTCCACACTCACGGAACTACCGGCTTTCTCACTCTCCGTACACTACCGTCTACTACTCGACTTCACTTCTCGACAGCTCAAAACATTCTGATCTCTATTTGTCATTCATTCCCCTACTTTCTAAATATCCCTTCCAGGTCCACAAATCAAAATTCCACCACCAACTCTCATTCGCAGTATTCCTCAAAACCAATTTTTAAACTTTCTAAATATGCTTAATGGATTTCAAAGAAAATAGTTAATTCCCATTCTAAAATTACTTTCTACTATATACAAATTTTAATGACCTATTCTCTATTTCCACTTAGTCTTATTTAGCATCGGCTAATGATCGATCCTTCCGCGAACAACGATAATGACCTATTAACGATTTCACTTGAGTCTTATTTAATCACTTCTTAAAATTAAATATAACAATTTGTTGTATACAGGTTGTTCTAAATTTATATGCCCGTGGTTGAGAAAATTGAAAATATTTTATATTAAATTGAATTCTGTTTATAATTATCAAATTTTAATTTTCATATCACATAGAAATATAACAATACTTTGATTATTTTAAAAATCGACCTGTCCGAGCGTTTTGATTAAGTGCTAAAAACAAATGAGTTAATATGGGGGGTAACACTTATTCCTGCGCACTGTATAAACGTGTCACATCAACGTTAGGAAACGCATTACATAGCCCAATAAATGACCGTTTTGGAGTGTAATTTATAGGGGCAACTCCGAATTGCATGAAAATTTGGATTTAGTTCTACTTACCCTACACTTCAAAGTTGAATTTGTGCCGTTGGATGCTTTTACTTGGGGGGTGACATTTACCCCTTCTCGGGGGGTGAAAAATGAGTGTTTAAAATAAGGCCGGAAATGGATAAATTGACTTATTTTAAGCATCTTTTGTTCTATAAAGTTTTTTACGTAAGTCAATACTTTTCGAGTTATTCGCGATTTAAAATGTTGATTTTTCGACAAAAAAACTACGTTTTCAGACCGTTTTTCCCAAATAACTCAAAAAGTTAATAATTTATCGAAAAAAATATTTTTAGCAAAAGTGTAGCCTATAAAAAAACGAAAAAAATGGTGTACCAGTAAAGTCTACAAATTGAGCAGAAGCAAAGTTGTAGCTCATGAAAAATATGTTCTTATTCGTCTAATTCCAAATCCAATAATTCAACGCCAAATCACCGAAGAAAGAAGCGTTTTTCGGGAAAACCTTATTAACATTTTTAAAGTATTGAAAAAAAGCTTATTACTTGTTTGTTACAAAAGCTTACAGCATCAAAAATAAACGAGTTACACTGAAAAAAACAGTTGGCCCCATTTTTTTTGCTAAAAAAAATCGTGAAAACCTCCCTCTATTTAGCACCCTAAATAAAATTAATCGTTTGGATTTAGCATCTATTTTAACTGTATGTGTATTGTTTATATGATCTGTAAGTTTGATTGGTTTGAAGTGCTTATTTTTGAAAAAATTTGGTTTAATAGTAAAAAAAAATTCTAAAAATTTTTTAAAAATTTCATTTTTTCAAAATAACTTAAAAAGTATTAGTGGTAAGAAAAATCTTAAGGAGTAAAAAATGTAGGTTTTGCTATTATAAATATGCTAGTTTCATTTTGTTTCTCTGTAAGACCAAAATTGGTTAAGATATGGCTGTTCAAAATTTGTATACACTCGTGATTAGTGAACCGTTCATGCTTTCTCAATTATAACCCGTTCAAAGATAAACACTTTTAAACCGGTGAGACTGACAGATCATATAAAAAATAGATAGGTAAGTAAATTGTTTGTAAAGCGGTAGCGACTAATTTCATTTGGGGAGCTAAACAAGGCGAGATTTTCATGATTTTTTACAAAAAAAAAAAGAGGGCCAACTTTATTTTGAGCGTAACTCGCTTATTTTTAATGCTAAAACTTTTGTTAACAATTAAAACAAAGCTTTTTATAAACACTTTAAAAGATTTTAAATGGGTGTTTCCCGAAAAGTGCTTAATTATTCAGTGATTTCACCTTGAAATATTCGATTTGGAATTAGACGAATAAGAACGTATTTTTCATGAGCTACAACTCTGTTTTTATTTAATTGATAGACATTACTGATACAGAATTTTATTGGGTTTTTTATAAGCTACACTTTTGCTAAGGATATTTTTTTCGATAAAATATTTACTTTTTGAGTTATTTGCGAAAAACCGTCTGAAAAGGTAGTTTTTTTGTCGAAAAATCAATATTTTCAATGGCAAATAACTCGAAAAGTATTGACTTACGTAAAAAACTCTATAGAACAATAATGTTGCTTAGAATCAGTCAATTTATTCATTTCCGGTCTTATCTTGAACTTATGTTTTTTCACCTCCGAGAAGGGGTGACTCTCACCCCCCAAGTAAAAGCAACCAACGGCACAATTTCAACTTTGAAGTGGAGGGTAAGTAGAACCTAAATCCAAATTTTCAGGAAATTCGGAGTTGCCCCTGAAAATTACACGGTATCGCCGAATTTCCCGTTCATTTACTGGGCTAACAGCAGATGATCAAAATATTGCCGAGGTTTTTTCCTTTCTAATAGGACCTGGCCCCTGGAGAGAGACTAAGGTAGTAGTGGTAGTGGTAGAAGTAATAGGATTAGTTAGTTATTGGCTTCCCCGAATTTTTGCATTTTATTATACTAAGCTGCAATAATGACATACATATTATTTTCATCATAAAAAATTTAACTTAAAACTGAGCAATCGAACAAAATTAATTAGTACCATCATACATTCCCATAAAAAGCCATCACCAGCATAATTTAATTTCTATATACCACCGACATAATAAAACTATTTTATTTTACTATTATTTCAGAATTACAATTCGGAAGTAAATAATATTTTAATCAATTTATTATAATTAATAACTGCTTAATGAAAATATTAAATAATTTTCTGCTCACATAAAAAACTACGCTGTGTACAAAATAATTAAATTTATAATATAGAATATAATAATGAAAATTTCATTTGTGATTTAATCATAATTATATTATTCTACAAGATTAATTTGAAACTAATGTAAATTTGACAGTTTTCTATTCATCAAAATCTATTCAGATCGCTTTTAATAATAATTGTGTTATTTTAAACATTTAACAGAAAGTAATTTGTTTTCTGTTATTTTCTAACTAGATTTGTTATAAACATTGGTATACTGTATAAGTTGTTCTGAATGTGCTCTATATTTTCGGCAAATTGTGTAAATCACCTTTTCTTTCCCAGGGGACAAAGCTGTAGGTGGAAAAGTTCTAAATGACAGATTTGATGATTATGTGTTGTGACAATTTCGATGGAAACCATAAATTGCCACTTTCTTTTATTGGAAAATGAAAAGTCCAAGGTGTCCACGCGTAAAATAATTGTCCGTAAAATGCAGTTTAAATATCAATTTCAATTCAGAATTTATGCTTAGTTTTACCATAAAAATATGTGTCGCACTTTATTTTATGAAGAAATTGAACAAATCACCCCCATAGATCACCCCGATGCCCATTAAATTATCGAAATTTGGAATCTATATTTAGTTTTTCCATAAAACATGAATGTGTCGAACTTTAATTTTTTTGGAAAACTGAATAAATCACCCCTCTAGGGCTAAAACCACCCCAAAACCAGTTAATTACATACAATTCGGGGATCTATATTTGAAATCACCGGAAAACAGTCAAACAATAGATAATTCGGGATATGTACTTAGTTTACTAAGAAAGCTAATAAGTATAAAGATATGTACATCACGGTATACCACAAGGTTACCACTCGCGTCACGATTTTTGAATGACGCCAAATACGATTTTAGTCCTTTCAAAATTCCATACCGAGCGATAAGAAATCAAAATAATTTTTTTTTCAATGTTATTGTAACTCTTACTAACGTTATTGCTGAAGTCAGAAGTTAACTCACCTGAAACAAAAAAAAATAGTTAATATACACAATACACAGTAACGAATGAAAGTAACATAAGAAACATATATTTCACATAAGAAAAAATTACCGATAACGCAAGGAAAAATTCCTGTAACTGGCTGTTCAATCACAAATTAATTCCTTAATTTGTAATCTCACATTATTCTTTAGGGGAGTGCAATTAGAACGAAAACATGCATTGTTTCGGAAAAATTCAAACAAGCTTATATTTTTTTGAAACATTTTTTGTTAGTTTATATACATATCAAAGTAAAAATTCTACTCGCAGATTTGGCCGCTAATTATTTATTAATTTTTTAAACAATAACAATTGTATTGCATAAATAATTTTAAAAATATCGTTGAATTCATCATTTTACTTTGATCAAATATGTTTCTATTTTGTTTTTGGTTATGCTGAATCCGAATATAGCATTACAATTTGAAAATTCTTATACAGAAGCTCTTATACAGTATGTTTGCGTAAACTTTTTTACTATCAATTTTACGAAAAAAAATTATTCCTCATAAAATGCTCTACCTGGTCTAGAATCTACGATACAACCATCAGATATCAAACTTTTTTAGTTTTATACGAGGTATGTAAATAATATGAATTTTTCTTAAGAGTTAAGTGCCTTTATTCTTCTTCTTCTTCTTATGCAATCCACTAATGGATGTTCGTCATCACGTTTGACCATTTTTCTCTGCCTTTATTATTCACAATATTTGAATTAGAAGGATGTAATTGAACACTGAAACATATGTTTTAATTCCAAACAACTTTGCTCAATAAAAATTTTCGATATTGTGAATTATAAAGGTACTTTACACTTGAGTTAAATTCATATTTTTTGACATACCTCGTAAAAAATTATTAAAATTTTATATTTGATGGTTGCATCTTAGATTACATACGATGCAGAGTATTTTATAAGGAATAACTTTTTTTCGTAAGACTGATAATAAAAAAGTTATCAATAGGTTCCAATTTACGCAGACATACTGCATAAGAACAAAATTTTGTTTGTTGAACATTTATTATTGTTGAATATTAAATGTATTTTAGGTAAGTTTTACAGAAAAAAGTTTTGATCACTTTGAATAAACATTTTTTAGCTGGTAATTTTCGGTTTTTGTATTACATTTTTTTATCTTTCTTAATATTCTTAAAAAGAAATAGTTTTAGTAGTTAGTAGAAATAGAAATAGTAGAAAAGTAAACTAATTTAGTGCATTTTAATGACTACATCCTAATTTTAAAAAAATACCTACAAAACTTTAATAGATATGTTCAAACTTGAGTAATACCGTCTTAAATTGGTGTTAATTCTGTAAAACTATGAAATTTTCAAAAATTTCATTTTTTGAGACGTCGTATCATTTGAATTAAATTTTTGAGATTTTTTTTGAATAAAACATAGTTTAGTAATATGTTTGAAAGGTAAGTTGTGCAAAATTTAGAGTTTTATAAGAAAAATTGTATTAGTTACACATTTTTAAATCATTTTTAAACAAAATTCGTGTAAGTCTCAGTTTCAGCCCACACCGTACTTATGCCCATACATTTTGTTTCTTTTTATTACAACCATAAGCTAGTTTAATTATTCTTCTTTCACGTCCAATTTGTAAACGCTAGTTTGTACGCTAGTTTGCAGTGCGCCAATGTTTGTGAGAAGGGTGACTTTGGCGTTAAAAATAAAAAATTATAGAAGCTACAGATTTAATTTTAGAAAAATTTTTATATAAGTTTTTTTTTGTAAAATTTTCTGAATTTTGCATTGGTCAAGTCCGTTTGTAAAATTTATATTTTCGGAGTTATTTAAAAAACATCTAATTTCGCAGTTCATTTGTTTAATAAAAAATGAAGCACACACTTGTTGACTAGAACTTTTTGATATGTTGTTTATTAAACATTTCTTAATGAAATTACAAAAAGGTTTTTTCTTGTTTGATTTTTTCCTAAGTGAAAATCTATATGCACTCCCCTACTTAACTTCCTAAACTTTTATAGTTTCACCGTGTATAATTGAAACATTGGGAAAACATATCGAGTAATATTTTCATAATTAGAGTGCATTCAACCTGCAAACTTGCAAACTTAATAAATTGCCAAATAATATATTTTCTAATTGAACTTCCAAGTGTTGCAATAACGTCCTCGATTAAATTGTATAGGGCTTTTCATCGATTGTCATTTGTTTTGAGCTTCTGTCATATGTCGTATAATCCGTGTATATTAATATTATATGTATATTAATATTATACACAGATTATACAACATATGACAGAAGCTCGAAACAAATCACTGTGAATGAAAAGCCCTCTTCTAAGCTCATAGTTCAAAGTTTGTTATTAGGATAGAGGCATTGGACTCTGTGCTGATGTATACATTATTCGTGAAATTATAAATTGGGGATTTGAGCTCAGTCTATTATCTTTTGAGCTCAGTTTATTATAGAAAATTACCTAACCAACAACTATAGTGTCATTATCAGTAGCTATCAATAAATTCATA
Source organism: Diabrotica virgifera virgifera (assembly GCF_917563875.1). Classification (NCBI taxonomy): domain Eukaryota; kingdom Metazoa; phylum Arthropoda; class Insecta; order Coleoptera; family Chrysomelidae; genus Diabrotica; species Diabrotica virgifera. The sequence continues at coordinate 267,380,969 of NC_065445.1, read as the reverse complement.
ATTTTTACTCCTTACTTTAAACATTTATTTACAATCGTCGATCGAGAAGAAACAGACACAGGGCATTAGAAAATAATTCGAACATGATATTTACATCGATATGTCTACTGGCTGTATACCATAAATCATAAAAAATAAAAACTTTATCCTTAAGAATAAAACCCTTAAGAATAGCAACAGGAGCATTCTGTACTAGCCCCATCAATAGTTTACAATGTTTAACCGGAGAACCACCTTTAAATTTCCGAAGAATATACTTGTCATTAACCTACGCATCATCCATATATGCAATAAAATCTCATCCCACTTTCCATCACACTATGGCAGAACGTTTCAAAGAAACTTATGTAAATAAAAATAGAACGAACCCTCCCTTTTACGAGAGAATCAGAAGATATCTCCCTCTCTCTATAATATTCAATTCCCAAAAATTTTTTGATCAGACAAATACAGTTACTCCTTCCCCCTGGAGCTTTCCTGCTGCAATATGTGATCTAACTCTTTCTAAATATAATAAGCTTGACACCCCCCATGCAACAATTATTCAATCTTTTCTCAACATACTTGCTTCTTTCCCAGATCATTGTCATATTTATACAGATTCATCTAAGACTGCTGATGGTGTGTGATCCGCAGTTGTAGATTCAAACACTATATTACAATTAAAATTATCTTCCACTTGCAGTATTTACTCTGGAGAACTATATTCAATTCTGCAAGCCCTCATTCACATTCGTACTCAAAAAATTCCAAAATCTGTCATAATTACCGACTGTCTCAGTGCGTTACATACGATAGAACAGTTATATACAAGTAATCCTATAAGTATTTTAATAAAAGAACAACTACATTTACTAAAGAACACGATGCAGCAAGTAGGCTTTATATGGGTTCCATCACACATTGGACTTCAAGGAAACGAAAAAGCAGATTTTCATGCCAGAGAAGCAATACACAGTGCGTCTTCAGTGTTTCCGATTACAAATCATTCCTTAAAGAAAAAGTGGTAAACAAATGGGAAAACGAATGGAATCTTTCGCAATCAACTCTACGCACAATAAAGCCCTCAATAACCTTGGTGTGAGATAGACTTGAATCGCCAGCTATTTGTGAAGCTAAATCGTTTACGCATAGGGCATAGCAAACTTACTCACAACTACCTAATCTCTAAATCAAATCGCCCTATTTGTGACCTGTGTAATTGCGACATCAATGTAACACATATATTAATAGAGTGTCCCAAATACATTAGTGAAAGACAAAAACACTTAATACCTATCAGTATAAAAGCAGTTTTACTGTAAGATTACACATTTGTTTAATTATTTGAAAGACATTAATGTTTTAAGCAAACTATGACCACTGTTAACTTTTTGTAAACCTCATTCTTGTAAATTATGTTAGTGTTACCTAAATGTGAACTTATGTAATAATCAAAATGCTATTAGATTTAAGTAACCCTGCATCTATGATAGTACAGCTAATAACCCAAAGTGGTTGATGCTGTCAACAATAAAATAAAAAGAAAACATAAAAAAACCTTATCTTGTAAAAGGTATATTTAAAACCCTAAAAAGGGCTATATCACAACAAAACGTTTTCGGAATCAATATTCCATCATCAGTGTACAATATCATTCCAAAAAATTAGCGCTCAGGAACTCTATTTAGAATCCATTTTAAACATGTATTTTTAGACTTAGATACTATGACTTATTTGGAGTATATTGGTAGTGAAATAAATATCACTAACCTAATCCCTTAGTTTAACATGTGATCGTGCTGTCAGTTACGATAAAACAAATACCATGTATCGTTCTTATCTGCCAATGCTTATGTAAATCCCAGTTAAAGTTCTAGATAATTTTTTCGCGCCTTTCTTGAATACCTTTACCTTATAGAGGGAACAGATTTCCGCAATACCTCAACGCTGTATCAGTAGCCATTTACGAGGAATGTATGAAAGGTTCTCAGACCCAAAGGAATACTATTCGAATTCTTAAGAAGTTGTTGCACTTGGAATTGAAATGAGTGTTTTTTAGTTGAAGGGAATCTTATAGTAGAATTATCTGATTTGGTTTATTGTCATTTTAAATGATCGATGTTTAAACTTTTTCTTTTTGAATAAATTATCTGAGAAATTAAAACTATTTAAATACTATACACTAAAGTTATATAATGAGGATAGTCGTTTATTTTTAGGATAATAGAATTATGGAAGTTGGACAAAAATGCCAGACGAATGGAGAAACAGTATATTAGTACCTGTTTACAAAAACATGGGAGATATATAATAATTTACAAACTACAGGGCTCTAAAACTACACACCATGAAAATATAGGAAAGAGTAACCGATAGATGGATACGTGCAGAAACCGAAATATCCGATAATCAGTTTGGCTTTATGCAGGGCAGAACAACCACAGATGGAATTTTAATTAAAAGGCAGTTGAAGGAAAAATACAGTAATAAATAAACAAACGCTCATATGGTATTTGTTGATCTTGAGAAAGCGTATGATAGAGTTCCTCGAGAGATTCTGTAGTGGGCACAAAATAAGAAAGTAGCTTCCAGCAAATATATAAATATTGTGAGAGATATGTATGAGGGAGTAACAAGTAGTGTTAGGACAGGTGTGGGAGAGACTGGTACATTTCACGTGAAAGCAGGATTGTACCAAGGCTCGGTGCTTAGTCCTTATTTATTCTCATTAGTTTTAGACTAATCTGGTCCAGATGATACTCCAACTGAGTTGCTAAAACTAATAGAGGATAACATAAAAGTAGTAGTAAGACTTTTCAATTCAATATAGGACACCGGAGTGATTCCCACAGATTGGCTCAAATCCATCTTTGTCGCAATACCTAAAAAACGCAATGCGAGAAAATGCTCAGAATATCGATTAATTAGCCTGATGAGATTTTCACTCTTAAGATTTTCCTAAGAATACTTCACAACAGAATTAGACGCAAATGTGAAGAAGATCTCGAAGATACCCAATTTGGTTTTAGAAATGCTATGGGAACCAGGGAGGCACTTTTTGCGTTTAACATCCTATTACAAAAATGCCGTGACCAAAGAAAATATGTAATTGCATGTATCGTGGACTTCGAAAAAGCATTCGATAAAGTACAGCATGTAAAATTAATGCAAATACTACAAAATATCGGAATCGACGACAAGATTATTCTTGTCATTAAAAATTTGTACTAGAATCAAACTGCTATCGTAAAAACTGGAGATAACTACACCGATGGAATCTCCATACAACGAGGAGTCAGACAAGGTTGCATTTTGTCGCCAACATTGTTCAATGTTTACTCGGACCAGTTATTTAAAAAGGCACTTAAGAGACAGCCATATGGAATAAAAATCAACAGGGAACTAGTTAATGTGATTAGATATGCAGACGATACAGTAATTCTGTCAGATAATATTGAAGGTCTCCAAATTCTTGATCATATTCACGAGGTAGGAGAACAAATGGGCATTAAAATAAACTCAAATAAAACCAAATTTTTAGTGTTTAGTCGTGACCCACATCCCGATGCAAAGCTTCAATTAAACGGAGTCCAAGTTGAGAAAGTTCACAAAATAACATATTTGGGAACTGTGATAACGGACCAACTAGATCCAGACATAGAAAGAAAACGTAGAATAGCAATGACTAAAACTACTTTTATGAAAATGAAGTCATTTTTTGCAATAATCATCTCAGTTTATAACTAAGACAAAGAATGGTTAAGTGCTATGTTTGGTCCGTAGTTTTGTATAGTGCAGAAGTGTGAACGCTAAAAGTATCGATCATGAACAGAATTGAAGCATTGGAAATGTGGATTGATAGACGGATGCTGAAGATACCTTTGACAGCAAGAACAACTAATTTGTTGACAGCAAGTGGTTTCAACACTTTGGTGTAAAAATCTGTTAGTATTTGTAAATGTACTATTTTTCCAAACCCTAACTGATTTCAACACCCTGGTGTCTACACACGCTAGCCTCTGTAAATATGCTTCCCGGGTTCATGTACAACAACTTTGTTTGAGGTCATCATATTATGATCAAATACATAATTTACGATTCTATAAGGGACATACAGACAAACATTCATTTTTAAATATTATAGAGAACAGGGAAATATTTCGATTTACAGAGGGTTGGTGATAGAAAACTGAAAAATTAGGATTGTATGTATCTTTTGGTTCTACATTATATAAAATTAAGACAAAAAAAATTGTCAAAAAAAATAAAAAGAATGTCGGGAGGGGGAGGGGCAATCTCCCTTTTCACTTAGATTGATCGTACTAACTTAGGAAGCTTCAGGGATTCATGTACTTATACAATAACTTTGCTTATTAAGGAGGTCGAACATAAATGACCAAATGCATATTTTACGATTCTCTAAAAGACATACAGACTTTTTATCATATTGTGTCGTATAAATAATAACAACGTCGTGTTATAAAAAATAATTATTTTTCAAATCAAAATATCAATTTTAAAAACAAAAACAGATTTCAGGGCCAGGAATTGAACCCGAGTCGTCTGTGTGAAAGCCAGTAGCTAGGTATTCTAGGCCATTATACACGTAAGTCACCGAGATAAATATTTGACACATAAGTGTAGCGTTTTTCCATCAAGTTTCACATTTTACCTTTTCTTGACTAAAATCCCCGGTTTTGGGCCAGCTGACACATCATTTGTTAATAAGCTTTGGAACACCTAACTAAATAAAAAGAGAACAGCCATGCTAAACTGCTCCGGTCAAATTTGACACCACCTCCCGGGCTATTAGTCTATCCAAATTATATTTGTTTTTACATATTGTCAATGTCACACATACACAAATAACAATTTTCATTCACCTATTCATAAATTTTTGTTTACTGTCATCTTGACATGTTTAGTAAATATATAATTAATTTTTCATCGTAATGGGTAGTAATCCTAGAAAGTCGCCCCTAAAAGCGCCTTTAAAATGGTCGCCTGCACTTCCCATAAGAAGAGCAGATAACATTATCTCGTCAAAAGCTAGAGAAAAAGGTCTACTTGGTTTCAAACCATCGTATGAAGTGAAAGGGGAACCAGTATGTATGGGATTTTTAATGAGTAACGAGTACATGAGGATGTGGTTCAAACAGAGAGCTGAGTTCGAGAAAGATACATACACAAGAGAAGAAATCATTAAGTCTGAAAGCAAAATACATAGGAGGTTTGTGCAGCGAATGATGACATATAGAAATCCAGGCAAGAACGAAATTATTGAACAAAGAATTCGTAAGTGTTCATGTCCAGTAGAAAGGAAGGAGTTCCAGTATCAGAGAATGAAATATAAACCAGAATGTACAGTAATGTTAACACACAAAGGCCTTAAGACATAACTTCTATATGTTAATTTGATATAAACAAAAATATAGGTCATTATACTTACATAATATATATGTTGAGTATTCTTTCTTAAATATATTTTACACCAAAAGAAAAATGTATAAACATTTTCAATTTCTTTGCAACACGAAAATGCAGCAGCTGCATAATACTCTGGTTAAATCGGAGAGTGTAGGAAGAGTCTATACCGGTTTCGGAGGTTTTTTCCTCCTCATCAGTAGTCCCATATCCTCTTCCCTCCGATTTCTCCAGGTGCCATGCTTTGGACCTTTCCGAATTGCAAAGAACGGAATGCCGCGGATGAACTAGAGCCATCTACCGAAAAACAAAACAAGTTATCAATCGAAGTAGCACAGAAAACGACAATAAATATCGTTCCCCTACCATCAGATTGACAATAGGTGGAATATTTTGTTTGGTTACAACCTCCCGACATTTTAAAAAATTATAAATCATACAGGATGCCAAGGAAATTAAGATGAGGAAATTTTAAGTAATTCACGTCTCATCTGCTCAGCGTGGTAAAAGTTCCAACAAGAAAGATTCCTTAGTACTCAACAAAAGAGTAAATGAATTAAAAATTTATAAACATTTTCAATTTCTTTCATCATTCTCATTGCCTTATCCCTATGCGGGGTCGGCTTCCCTAATTGCATTTCTCCACACAATTTTATCATGTGTCATATCAATATTAATCCCCTTTACCAACATGTCCTGCCTAATCGTCTCCCCCCACGTCTTCTTTGGTCTTCTTCTCCTACTCCTTCCAGGAATCTGCACTTCAGCTACTCTTCGTATTGGATGATTAACGTCTCGACGTTGAACATGACCAAACCATCTCAACCTATGCTCTCTAATTTTGGCATCAATTGGTGCCACACCTAGACTTCCCCTAATATACTCATTTTTAATTTTATCCTTTCTTGTCACTCCACTCATCCATCTAAGCATTCTCATCTCCGCCACATGCATTCGTTGTTCCTCTTTCTTTTCCACTGCCCAACATTCAGTTCCATACATCATAGCCGGTCTTATGGCTGTTTTATAGAATTTTCTTTTCAGCTTCATTGGAACTTTTCTGTCACACAACACACCACTCGCTTCCTTCCACTTCATCCATCCAGCCCTAATTCTACTGCATGCATCTCCATCTATTTCTCCATTACTCTGTAATACCGATCGCAGGTACTTAAAACTATTGCTTTTTACAATTAGTTCACCATACAAAGATACCATTTTATTTGTAGTAACTCCATCTTTAAAAGAACATTCCAAATACTCTGTCTTTGTCCTACTAAGTTTTAAACCTTTTTCCTCCAGAGCTCGTGTCCACTGTTCCAGTTTTTGTTCTAAGTCTCTTTCACTATTTCCCACTAACACGACATCATCAGCATACATTAAGCACCATGGAATGTTACCCTGTCGTTTCGCTGTTATCTGGTCCAAAATTAATGAGAATAAATACGGAATAAGCAGCGAGCCTTGGTGCAATCCTACTTTCACATGAAATTTATCAGTCTCTCCCACACCTGTCCTAACACTAGTCGTTACTCCGTCATACATATCCCTCACAATCTTTACATATGCCCCAGGGACTCCTTTCTTATTGAGTGCCCACCGCAGAATCTCTCGAGGAACTCTATCATATGCTTTCTCAAGATCAATGAATACCATATGAGCGTTTGTTTCTTTACTCCTGTATTTTTCCATCAACTGCCTTATAATGAAAATTGCGTCTGTTGTTGATCTGCCCTGCATAAAGCCAAATTGATTCTCGGGTATGTCGGTCTCTTCACGTATCCGTCTATCAATTACTCTCTCCCATATTTTCATGGTGTGGCTAAGCAGTTTTATAGCCCTGTAGTTTGTACACTGCTGTATATCTCCCTTGTTTTTGTAGACAGGTACTAGTATACTGCTTCTCCATTCGTCTGGCATTTGTCCAACTTCCATAATTCTATTAAATAAACCTGCTAGCCACCTTGTTCCTGTCTCTCCCAATGCTTTCCATACTTCCCCAGGAATATCATCTGGTCCTACCGCTTTTCCTTTCTTTATTTTTTGAAGCGCTTGAGCCACTTCCTCGTTTGTTATTTTGGTGACCATTGCTGCTACTGTCTCCGGTGACTCCACAGGCTGTCTGTCAAATTCTTCATTTAATAAGCTGTCAAAGTACTTTCTCCATCTCTTTTTGACATCCTTTTCGTGAACTAGTATTTTATTATTTTCATCTCGGATACATCTAATCTGATTAAAATCTTTTGCTTTCTTTGCTCTCTGTTTGGCTATTTTATATATCTTCGTTTCGCTTTCCCTAGTATCAAGTTGATCGTATAGGTTTGAATACGCTTCTGCTTTAGCTTTTGCTACTACTACTTTCGCTTCCTTTTTAGCGACCATATAGTTTTGAAGACCTGTGTTGGATCTGGTTTCTTGTCACTTTTTATATAATTTTCTCTTATCTTTTATTTTTCCTTTTCAATTTCTTTGTTTTCAAAACATTTTCAATTTCTTTGCAACACGAAAGTGCATCAACTGCATAATACTCTGGTTAAATCGGAGAGTGCAGGAAGAGTCTATACCGGTTTGGGAGGTTTTTTTCTCCTCATCAGTAGTTCCATATCCTCTTCATATTTTACACCAGTTTGCTATTGTTATACGCCTTTCCGTTCCTAACCACCACTCTTTTCTATTGTGGCAGTCTTCATCTCTTAAAGTTTTTTCCAACATCGCGTTAGATATGCTCTTCATCCATGTGGTTGCTGGTTTTCCTCGTTTTCTTGAGAGGTTCGATTCTAACACTCGTGGATTTTTCTTTTCTTCTTTCTTACACGCTAGTATTATACTAGCTGTTGTCTTTAGATGTAATCTGTAATTGTTCTTTTTGTTCCCATTTGTTATCTTATGTCGTAGTATATATTCTAGTCTAGATATTCAGATACAATTTTCATTGCTGCTTGCAACTTTCTCCTGCTTCAAGTTCAGGTTCTCCGTTACTTCCTTTCCTATATACGCATAGATATTTTTTTTTGCTATTTACCTCCAGATCCCATTTTCAAAAGTTATCTAATAGTTTCCTTGCCATATATTCAAGATCTTCCTTATCCTGTGCAATTACAATTCAGTCATCTCCATAGTTTTAAGTGTAGAGTATCGTATCTTTTATAGGTAATCCCATTCCAGTGCACTTCTTCTACTAAGTCTCAGAGCTTCATTAATGTAATATATTGAATAATACTGGCGATACAAAAGATCCTTGCCTTAGTTCTTTACCCACCAGGAAATATTTAATATTCTATTTCCAATTTTAATTTTGGATGTCGAGTTTCTATATAGTTCTTTCAGCGCCTGTGTGATAGATACATTATTGTTGGGTTTTTGTAGTACTCCCCATAGTATGCCTTTGTTGGATGTACCATAAGCAAATGCAACTCTTGGTCTCTTGACAGACTTTTTTCTATTACTTGCGCTATACAGAAAATGTTATCTACTGTTATGTCTATTATCGATCTACCTGCCCTAAAGCAGCCTTGTTTTTTTGATCCTTTTGGATGGTACTTTTTCACATTTGTTTTTTTTAAATATTTTTCCATACAGTCGACTTAGTGTGCAAGTTACAGTAATACCTCTGTAGTTACTTATCTCTTATTTATTAAATTTCTTGTATAGACATGTTACGTAGAAACAGCCAATAAACTACAAAATGCGATAAGCAAATTCCAAAAATGGACTAAGGCGTGGAAGATTACATTGAATGAAAGCAAATCAGTATATGTTGATTTCACTAATAAAAAAATTCTGTACGCACCAATAAAAATTAATGGACAAGACATTCCGTATGCCAACACAGCCAAATACCTGGGCTTAACCCTAGACACGAAGCTTCGCTGGAAAGCCCATGTAAAGAAAAAGAAGGAAGAATTAAATATTGAATATAAAAAATTGTACTGGCTACTGGGAAGATACTCAGGGTTGTCAACGTATAACAAGATGCTAATCTACAAACAAGTTATAAAACCAGTATAGACGTATGGTATCCAACTGTGGGGATGTACAAAAAAGACAAACTTGAAAATAATACAAACTTTTCAAAACAAAGTATTAAGGGGCATAGTTAACGCACCCTGGTACATCCGTAATGACGATATCCACAAGGATCTACGAATGGAGCCCGTCGACAAAGAAATCCAAAAACACGCAGAAAGTCATGAAAAAAGACTTCTTCTCCACGAAAATATTGAGGCCATCCAGCTCCTGGACAACTCAAACCAGAAAAGAAGACTGAAGAGGACCAAACCTCACGAGTTGGTGTAGTGTGCGACAAAGCTAATAGCGGAGCATTGCGCGACTAGTGTGCAAGCAACGTGTTGGTGTAGTGTGTGATAAAGTGAAAAGCAGCGCTTTGTGTGATAGTGCGCAATCAAAAAGTGCGCCAGTAATAATAAAGACAACTAAGAAGACATCAAAGGGTGACTCTTAGATATTAAGTAGTTAGTAAGATAGGATAGATAAAAAGTTACTCATTGGTCAAAGACCAGATTGTAGCACTTAGCAAATAAAAATAATAATAATAAAAAAAATGTTATCTATCTTCTTTCCATATCTGTGGTACCGATTTTTCATTTAAAAATCTGTTAAATATTATTATCATCATCTTTGCTTATTTTTAATAGTAAGTTTTTACCAAATTTCGTTTTGGTCTCAAAAACAAGGACCTGTTGATACAAATCACCTAATACAAGATGAGCATGGTGAAAAATACATATTTAGATAAAAACTAGCAGTCGAGGAGTCTAGGAGCCGACAGGGATGTATCTTATCGCCACTTTTATTTAATCTGTATAGTGAAGCCATCTGTCGACAAGCACTCGCGGAAGATGTTGGTCTGATAATAAGTGGTGAGACGATCAACAATATAATAGCCAGGGAGGTAGTGTCAAATTTGTCCGGAGCATTTTAGCATGGCTGGTTTCTTATTATTTAGGTAGGTGCTCCAAAGCTTATTAACAAATGATGTGTCAGCTGGCCCAAAACCGGGGATTTTAGTCAAGAAAAGGTAAAACATGAAAGTTGATGGACCAACGCTACAGCTTAAATGTCAAATATTTATATACGTTACTCAGAACATTTAATGGACTTGCTTACTTGGCGCCTACCTTTCACTGAGGAGATCGGGGTTCAAATCCTGGCGCGGAAAATTCTTTTAGTTTTTTAAATTGACATTTTATTTTGAAAACTATTTATTTTTCTAATACCACGTTTTTATTATTTATACGAGACAATATAAAAAAATCTGTATGTCTTTTATAGAATTATGCATAGAACTTATGAAATAGCATAATATATACATTTGATATTTGATCATAAATATTATGATTCACCTTAATAAGCAAAATTACTGTACATGATCCCCTGAAGCTTCCTGAGTTAGTAAGACCAATCTAAGTGAAAAAGGGGGTTGGCCTCCCCACCCCACCCCCCTCCTGACATTTTTTTATGCATAATTTTATGTGATGTAAAACCAATAAATACATACAGCCCTAATTTTTCACTTTTCTATCACCAACCCCCATTTTTAATAGCAATCTAATTATTTTCCTGTTCTCTATAATATATAAAAATGAATTTTTGTCTGTATGTCCCTTATAGAATCGTAAACTATGCATTTAATCATATAATGACCTCAAGCAAAGTTTTTGTACTTACATGAACCCAGGAAGGAGTTACTACGACCAACCTAAGTAATCATTATTTTGTGATGTCTGCGTAAATAAATTATTTACGCAGACACCACAAAACAATAAGTATGTATTGTTTATTTGGAAAAATTAGACGCAATATTTTTGAGTATTTTTTGGCTTTCTGGTAATTTTTAGGTATTTAACTTTTAAACAATATTTGGTTCTAAGGCGGTACGAAGTTTGCCTGGTCAGCTAGGTAATACTAAAAAAATATTCTTGGACTAGTTTGGCAAAGACTAAAAAGTATAAATCATTAATTTATGAATTTTAGATTGTAAGAAAAAAGCGTCCACATGGAACAAGTGGAAGAAGGTCTGAAAACACTTGAGATTACCAATTGGAGGAACAAAGCAAGAAACAGAACAGAATGGCGGAAAATCTTAAAACAAGCCAGGAGCCAAAAAGGGTTGTCGAGCTACTGATGATAATGATGAAAAAACAATCGTCAGCTGCATTATGTAGGTACATGGCAAAAAATGTTAGCTGGCCAAGTGAATGTGACAGAAAAATACGGAAATCCCGTATCATTTTTTCTTCATCATCATCATCAGTAGCTCGACAACCCTTTTTGGCTCCTGGCTTGTTCTAAGATTTTCCGCCATTCTGTTCTGTTCCTTGCTTTGTTTCTCCAATTGGTAATCTCAAGTGTTTTCAGACCTTCTTCCACTTGTTCCATGTGGATGCTTTTTTCTTACAATCTAAAATTTATAAATTAATGATTTATACTTTTTAGTCTTTGCCAAACTAGTCCAAGAATATTTTTTTAGTATTACCTAGCTGACCAGGCAAACTTCGTACCGCCTTAGAACCAAATAATGTTTAAAAGTTAGTTACCTAAAAATTACCAGAAAGCCAAAAAATACTCAAAAATATTGCGTCTACTTTTTTCTAATAAACAATACATACTTATTGTTTTGTGGTGTCTGCAGTGGCGACGCGTGACTTTTTCTAAAGTGTTACCAAACCAGATGTAAAAAAAATCTTATTTGAAAAAAATTATTTTAAAACCTCCCAAATATAAGTTTTTGTTTTCAATCCTGTGGGATAAAATTAAACAAATCACTATTCCCAAATTATATGTATGTAATTATGTATATGTAACAGGTATAACAATAAATAATAAACAAACTAAAAATATTATTCTACCATAAAATTTACATAAAAAAATGAACAAGTAGGAAAAAGAATAGATTTTTAAAGCTATTATTTATACATATTTTAATTCTTCCATTTTCAATAATCATTTTTTTCTTCAAAATTATGTATAAAAAAAAATATACAAGGAGAATAACTTTTCAAGTAGTTGATCAATTACGCAATACGTAGCAACACTCTTCCATGTTTAAATGCACGCACATTGTAATCTGTAATAGGTACTAAACTAATGTTACCAATCCTCAAAATGGTTACAATACTGATATACACAGCGTGTCCGCGCGCCGTCTTTAACAGAGCCGTCGCTCCTTCAAAATTTTCAGAAACGAGCTAGTCCCGAGCGATAGAGAGGTTTCTCCTGCTTTACCACTGCCAGTATTGGTAACAGCATAATAACGTGCAAGTGCAATGGATTCACATATATTTTCGTGCGTCTAGTTGGCTATTTACTGAATTAGGTACTATTAACAAATATTTCTGTTGGTAAAAAATATAAATGGAATTATTTCATAAGTCATAAAATATTTATTGCAAGATTTTTAACTGTTACCAATGGTAACAGTGGTTACATGGACGCTTCGCCAGTGGGTGTCTGCGTAAATAATTTATTTACGCAGACATCACAAAATAATGATTACTTAGGTTGGTCGTATTAACTCCTTCCTGGGTTCATGTAAGTACAAAAACTTTGCTTGAGGTCATTATATGATTAAATGCATAGTTTACGATTCTATAAGGGACATACAGACAAAAATTCATTTTTATATATTATAGAGAACAGGGAAATAATTAGATTGCTATTAAAAATGGGGGTTGGTGATAGAAAAGTGAAAAATTAGTGTCCAATATCAAACATTCATTATTCATATCCGATATTGAACAGTATATTTTTATCACCCCGTATATCACATGAGCCAATTTGTTATGGTATAATACATGTACGGGTTTCCAATTTAGTTCACGAATTGTAAATTGTAAACAATAATTCGGGCAATTGCATTATTTAATAATAATTTAATTACTAACTACTTAATAATATTATAACTTTTAAATAAATAAAAAAATAAATATTACTTAATAATATTACTTAATAATAATTTAATTTGATGATCAAATATATTTCTTTTTTCTCATGTATGTATGTATTTTTTGGTTTTACATCACATAAAATTATGCAAAAAACAGTTTGTCTAAAAAGATAAAAAAATGTCAGGAGGGGGTGGGGTGGGGAGGCCAACCCCCTTTTTCACTTAGATTGGTCGTACTAACTCAGGAAGCTTTAGGGGTTCATGTACAGTAATTTTGCTTATTAAGGTGAATCATAATATTTATGATCAAATGTATATATTATGCTATTTCATAAGTTCTATGCATAATTCTATAAAAGACATACAGATTTTTTTATATTGTCTCGTATAAATAATAAAAACGTGGTATTAGAAAAATAAATATTTTTCAAAATAAAATGTCAATTTAAAAAACAAAAAGAATTTTCCGCGCCAGGATTTGAACCCCGATCTCCTGAGTGAAAGGTAGGCGCCAAGTAAGCAAGTCCATTAAATGTTCTCAGTAACGTATATAAATATTTGACATTTACGCTGTAGCGTTGGTCCATCAACTTTCATGTTTTACCTTTTCTTGACTAAAATCCCCGGTTTTGGGCCAGCTGACACATCATTTGTTAATAAGCTTTGGAGCACCTACCTAAATAATAAGAAACCAGCCATGCTAAAATGCTCCGGACAAATTTGACACTACCTCCCTGGCTATAAGGTATGCTAACGATACGGTTCTCCTATCGGGAACGCTGGTAGAACTACAACATCTCGTTCAAAGTCTCAATATATACTGTAACAGTTACGGCTTGAAAATTAATTTGAAAAAACTAAATTTATGGTAATCGCGAAATCAAAGAACATCAGAGCTAATCTTATAATAGACAATACAGCGATTGAGCGTGTGTCCTAATATAAATATCTAGGTGCTTGGATCACAGACGATACTGATCAAACATAAAGTAACGAATACGAATGCTGCGGTATTGTCTTTTCCACCCTGTTATATGGAGTTGAGGCTTGGACACTAAAACAGTCGACCATAAAAACATTGAAGCATTCGAGATGTGGTGTTATAGGCGCATTCTCAAAATATCATGAATGGACCACGTCACTAACACGCAAGTACTCCAAACTTTAGACAAAAGATGCGAAGTTATAAATGAGATAAAAACTAGAAAGATGGAATATTTGGGGCTAATTATGAGGGGTGAAAAGTACGAACTTTTAAGAAATATCATGCTGGGCAAAATTAAGGGCAAAAGAAGTGTGCGAAGAAGAAAAATATCGTGGCTTTGAAATCTACGTGAATGGTTCGGGTGTAGTTCGATTGAACTATTTAGGCGCGCTGCTAACAAAGTCGCAGTGGCCATAATGATTTCTAATCTCCGCCAGGAGTGGCACGTGAAGAAGAAGAAGATAAAAACGAAATATTTTAAGTCAAATTTTGTTTTTGGTTATTCATATTTTACTACTTTTCAACGTTGCCTCGTATGTTATATTGTTGTAGCTGTTTCTATTGTTGAACATAATGCCAACGAAACTCAGACCAGAAATAGCTTTTAATGTGTGTCAACAAGCCACTACATTCAGAGGTTCTTATAAATTATAAATGACACCTTGCTAAATCGGGAGCAAGTTTTAAAAGGAAACGCAATACCTTAATTGCTCAGTATATTCCATTGTTTTCAACTAAATGACTCATGAGAGCCAATTTACTAATAAGGATTCTACATAAAAATTATATATGCGTTTTTAGATACGGTCATTGTGTAAGATAAATATGTAGGTGGCAACAGAAATGGACGATTTGTTTGGTATGGTATGGTACGGTTTCTTTATGAAAGCAATTTTCTTGAACATCGCTGTCTTTGTACTCCAAATCTATTTAGTCCATGTGGTGAGACCGCTCTCGTCTGAAAAAAATTTCTGATTTGGTTTCTTTGTGGATTTCTATTCAAAAATGTCCCCTTTAAACAAATCTGAAGGGTGCCGGACGGAATTTTTGGGCAGAAATTGTTTAAACAATTTTTTTAAACAAATACAAAAGATCATGTTTTTTGCTCTGGAACATATATTTCTATATTTTTTGGGTCAATCTAAACAAGAAAGGTATCTTGTAATTTTTCTCAGAAATTGATAGTTTTGGAGTTATAGGCGACTTAAAATCTGAAAAATGCGAAAATACGCATTTTCGAGGCTTAAAAACTCATATTTAAATTAGTATTGTTGAGGTTGCCAGATACATAGATTGAAGACTGAACATTCAGCTTCACGACTCTGAAGAGTGATCGCGTCTAACTTTAATTGATACCGTTGTTTTTTAATTGTTAAATATGCGTGTTAATCCGATTTTTTTGCCGGTGCGGCGCGCTATATTTCAAAAATCTCCTATTTTCCCCCGAAAAATATTTTTTCTAGATTCTTTGGGACATTCTAAATAAAATAAGTTTCTTGACATTTTTCTAAAAAGTTAATAGTTTTTAAGTTATAAGCGATTTAAAATCCGAAAAATGACAAAAAACGCATTTTCGGATGTTAAATCGCTTATAACTTTAAAACTATTAACTTTTGAGAAAAATGCCAAGAAACTTATTTTATTTAGAATGTCCCAAAGAATCTAGAAAAAATATTTTTCGGAGGAAAATAGGAGATTTTTGAAACGGAGCGCGCCGCACCGGCGAAAAAATCGGATATACACGCATTTTTAACAATTAAAAAGCAACGGTATAAATTAAACTTAGACGCGATCACTCTTCAGAATCTTGAAGCTGAATATTTAGTCTTCAATTTAAGTATCTGGCAACCTCAAAAATTATAATTCGAATATGAGTTTTTAAGCCTCGAAAATGCGTATTTTCGCATTTTTCAGATTTTAAATCGCCTATAACTCGAAAACTATTAATTTCTGAGAAAATTTAGAAGATACCTTTCTTGTTCAGAATGACCCTCAAAACTCAAAAATATATGTTCCTGAGCAAAAAAACGTAATCTTTTGTATTTGTTTAAAAAAATTGTTTAAACAGTTTCTGCCCAAAAATTCCGCCCGGCACCCTTCAGATTTGTTTAAAGGGGACATTTTTGAATAGGAATCCACAAAGAAACCGAATCAGAAATTTTTCCAGACGGGGGCGGTCTCACCACATGGAGTAATTAGATATTTTTAAAATACAGTACAATAAATCTGTGAAACAAAAATAATGTGTGTGTACTTTGTACGCACGTAAGAAGTTATACTTCTATTATATGATTTCTTAAAAATAAATATACTTTAAACAATTTGTTTTATTTTTTTTAAACCCCAAACTAATTGTGTGCTTACCGCTTTCAAAAAAAAAATAAAAATAAAAAAAGCATAGGATTGCTCCGGATTCGAACTCAAGACCTCTCGATCTCTGGCCGAATGCTATACCAAATACGCTACGAGCTCTGTGTCTGTATCGGTTCGGACGTACCTAATGGCAATTCACGGTAACAAACAGACAAGGTGAAGTATAATAAATATACAATAAAATGTTTTAATAATGTTCATCTTACTCCTGAGGAAGACAAATCCAAAGACACAAAAATTATAATAAACATATTTACTAAAAACACTAATATATTATTTTCACGCCTTTTCTTGCACTGATATATTTATATACTTCGTCTAATTTACTAACCGTTGCACGTCATCCGCGTCATAGCCTGTGACGTCGCATGATACCAACACGAAATATTTGGCGGTAGGTGTGTTCTTTTTTAGAATCATTTTGCCGAGTACACTGGAATTACAGCCACTAGGCATATTTTATTATATACGCGTAGAAATAATATTTTAAGATTTCTATTAATGTTAACCTAAAGAAATACACAATAATATGTTTCATTTAATTTGTATAAATGGATTATAAATCGTTTTTATGAAGCACATTTGTTCGGAACACACTGTAACTGTAATCGAATGAAGGTGACATTTTAGAATAAATTGGTAACATTTATTTGACAGTTGCGGTGATGACACTTCATATTAGTTTATATTTTTTACTATAAGTATCTGTTCTATTATATTTACTGTTTTTATTATTTACTTTAATATAAAAAGATCCTCTACTATAAAAATATAAATTTCACCTAATTTTATCACGACTTGGAATAATCGAGGTATCTGACAACTTTTTTAGTTGTTATTGTAGACATATACAAAGAAACTTATCGGCTTCTTCCAAGAGTTCGGAGCCGTTTTTTAATAATTAAACAATGCAGTGCAAAAACGCTTGCACTGCAATTCTTAAATGATTATAACTTAATTCTTGTTCTCTATTTCTCAAGTTTTTATTTATTTACATTGAATATTCATTTGTTTTGTTGTATAATCCACGTTTACGATAATTATGTGATCTATTTGATTTAAAATGGATTCATGAGTTTTTTATACTTTGGCAAATATGTCAACTTAGATCTCTGGCGTAGATAATGACGTGCAACGGTACGTAAATTAGACGGACTGTACATAACTTGAAAGATTTAGCAACTATAAACGCCATACTGTCTGTGTGCGCATGCGCGCAGAATTATGAAATTTTACTCTCAATCGCGCATAAAGAAGTATAACTTCAAAAAAGTAGTTATTATTAGCTACTTACAAGTTTACAACTTAACTTAACCAGTTAGTTCTAAAATATTAATGTGAATATGGGTGATGGTCAAAATATTCGCCGCGAACATCTTGGCAACATCCTAATCTTAAATAGAAGTTTCTTTTAAAGTTACTCAACCTCTCAAGTGAGACCAATAATTTAATCTAAAGTGTTATTCGTCGTCTTAAATTAGCTAAGCCGAAGGGTATAGTTTTGTATATATTTTGTATACTTTGTATATTTTGTATATTTTTGACATATAAGAAGTCCCTATAAGAAGAAGTCAAATGACGTCAGATCAGGATATCGTGCTGGCCATTCCTCCGTTTCTCATCTCCTTATCCGCCG
Source organism: Diabrotica virgifera virgifera (assembly GCF_917563875.1). Lineage (NCBI taxonomy): Eukaryota > Metazoa > Arthropoda > Insecta > Coleoptera > Chrysomelidae > Diabrotica > Diabrotica virgifera. The sequence goes on along the minus strand of NC_065445.1, from coordinate 267,362,663 downwards.
ATTTTGAAATATTCGGTTGAGACACTACCAACAGTGATTTGGTAATAATTAATTAGTTAATATCTCTTTTATCCCATCGATCTCACCAATGTTACACTTTTTTAAATAGAAGTTGTGAAAATATACAAATCTATTGCGAAAATTAAAATCCATATAAATTTAAAACGCTCGGTATCTCGAAAACTAGCAATATTTGTATAAGACGTGTCAGGCAGAACTATCATATTTTGAGGTCTAGTGTTTACAACTCAGAAATTCTTCTTCTACATGTACCATGTCCTTTTAGAACCGTTGGTAACCATCATAGCTTAATAGTTTAATATTATTCACTGCACCCTAAATAACATGTTTGAATCAATATTATGCCAATCTCGAAAGTTCTTGAACCATAAAGTCTTTCTGCTTCCTGCACTGCGTTTGCCTGCTACTTATCCTTTCATAATATTTCGAGTTTCGAGTTTCTGTCGAGTTCCACCAAAAAATCTTTTAAAATTCTTCTGCAGCACCACATTTTGAGAGCTGATTTAGATCACTTTTAGTCATAGTCCAAGACTCAACACTATAAAATAAGACCGAGAACACTTCTTCTTGTTTTTTTTATGTAGACATTACTCTGTCTGTTTTTCAATGTGCCTCCAGTAAGTTGTCATTCCATCTTTTTCGTGGTCTTCCCACTGATCGTCTTCCTATTGGGAAACCGTCTCTCGCCGTTCTTACTACTCTATTTGTTGTCATTCGGCTTATGTGGTCGTTCCATTCTACTCGTCTGCTTTTCACCCAGTTATTAATGTTGTTCACCTTGCATCTCCGTCGTATATCTGCACTTCTAGCTCTATCCCACAGCGTCTTACCATCGATTTTTCGCAATGTTTTCATCTCTGCTGCTTCTAGCATTCTTTTTGTCCTTTCTGTATCAGGTCGTGTGTCTGCCGCGTATGTCATTGTTGGTCTGATGACTGTTTTGTAAATTCTGCCTTTCACTTCTTTTCCGATGTTTTTATTTCTCCATATTGTTTCATTCAGGCAACCTGCGGCTCTGTTTGCTTTATTCGCCTGATCTTCCACTTCTGTTTCGAGCTTTCCCTAGCTGCATAATGTGATGCCTAGATATTTAGGCATCACATTTAGACTAACCATGCGTTAGTCTTTTTTGTGGAAATTAACATATTAAATTTTCTAGTGGTTATATTAAATTCATGAAGCATACGTTGTAAGTCATCTTCACTTTGAGAGATTAGTATTGCGTCGTCTGCATAGCAGATTATTTTAAGTTGTTTTTCTCTCTTTTGGTATCCTTTTTTTGTTCTTACTTTTTTATTATTTCGTCCATGATCAGGTTGTACAGTAGAGGACTCATGGAATCTCCCTGTCTTATCCCATTGCCAGCTTCAATTGGGTCAGTTAGTTCTTCATCTACTTTTACTTTTATTGTGTTGTTCTGGTGGATATTTGTGATCGTTTTAGTTATTCCTAGAGGTACCTCTCTTGCATACAATAAATGGATAACGTCCTTTAATTTGACCCCGTCAAATGCCTTCTTAAGGTCCACGAAACATAAGTATGCCGGTTTTTTGTATTCACGACTATTGTTGAGAACACGTAGCAGCAAAGTAGACGAATACGCAGTGCCAGTTTTTGGTCCCTGCCACATAATACCTTGTACATCCTTCTAAAAGCGGCTCTGGCCTGGTAAATTTTGGATCTAATTTCACCATGAGTCTCTGCGTTAAAACGTAACTGATATCGAAGATAAACCATTTGATCAACATGCTCATGCTTGGCACTTTTTACATATATAGACGGATTTATATTCTGTTGTTACCTGCCATACTCCTCTTTTAAGGGAGGGGGGTATGGTTTAAAATATTTAATTTTTTATTATTTCAAATAAAAGTGCATACTTTCAAGAATATTCTCTGAAAAGTTAAGATTGATCAGATTAAAATTACCAGAGATACAGCGTGTTGAATATCCCTACCTTCGACTCGTTTTGCCGCGGCTTCGCGCCAGCACGTTTCAGCGTAGTGAGAAATGTTAAAGAACTGTTCGTCTTCTCTTTTGTAGATTACTCCGCGATTCAAAAAACATATTCTAATGTGCATCACTTTACGATTTGGTAGACAAATAAGAACATGAAGGTGCAGTTGTCAAAATTTTTTCTCAAATCTGCTTTTTCAAATGCGGTGGACATTATAACTGAAAAACTACTTCACCGATCTACCTGAAATTTTGCACAGATTTTCTTTAGACATTTCCTGAGGTAAAAACGTTGAGATATTTTTTACGTGTTGTGCTTATTTTTTGTTTAAAAATAATATACATGTTGATTTTCACAAAATTTTTACCAAAAATTTCGTATTGTTGAATTCTGAGTGATACCAAAAATTAAAAAATCATTAAAAATAAAAAACTCGACGTTGTTACCTCGCGAAACTCATAAGCTAATTAAATATTTTTGAATTTTTTGTTTCGTATGATCCAGTGATGAGTTCTGATGTCCACCGCAAAATCCATTTTTTTAGCTGCCCGTCAAAATTTGTCACCAATGGCTTATTTTTCAATATTTTGGATTGCATTTTTTTTTTAATATTCTTTGAATTGTGCTTAATATGTTAATTTAGTTAAAAAATAAAATAATTCTACCATAGCTTCGAGAAAAATTCACAAAAATGTGCTTGATATGTTGATTTTAAACCATACCCCCCTTAATACACATAGTTTCAAAAGTTATGCATCACCCCCCGTATTCACGATGTTTACGCTTTTATAAATCCGTATCTTTATCACATATTTAATGGGTATTTTTTATAAAAAATATACCATTTTTGGTTTTTGAAGTTATACTTCTTTACCGGCGATATAAGAGTGAATTTTTATATGTTAAAACCTATGATCCCGGCGCATGCGCATTATAACTTTAAAAGAAACAACAAACAAAAGTTAGTTAATAGTTATACTGCCTTTTTAAATAGTTTTCATATACCTACATTTTTGGACTTTTGGACTATTTTGTACAAGGAAAACTCATTCTAATTTGGTAAGTAGTTTTTATTATAATCATATTGTAATTATACATTTGGATTAGGTTGAAATACAGTAGAGCGTCGATTATCCGAACCAATTGGGGGACATAGGTGTTCGGAAAACCGATTTGTTCGGATAATCGAACTACAATATATACATATTTATAGTAATACGTATTTATCCACAAGTGAATAAAAGCCATATTTATATACTTACATATTTATTTATATCTTGATAATGACAACTAGCAACCAGGGATGGGCGGTGTCGATAATGTCATGTCGACAATTCGATTGTCGACATGTCGACAATCATGTCGATGTCGAGTGATTTAAAGTTGTTGCCATTGTCGACAATGTCGAGTATGTCGACAATTAGCAAACGATCAGAATGACGTTCCGTGCGCACTAATTTGAAATTTTAGGTTAATCTGGCTGCGCTGACTTATTGAAAAAGTATGCATTAATGTTTCAACAAGTTGCAAAGAGACCAAATAATCTCAAACTTTTGAAACTTTTAACCTCACTATTAACTTGCGATTGTCAAATTCATAGGATATTCCATAATTGTTTGATTGCAGGTTTTTCAAGTGTAAATGAATTTGAAATAGATTCATATAGAGACAATTTATTATGTGCAAACCTCATGATAGAGTAATGCAATGTAATGAATCTAAAATATTACCATATAGATGCAAAACCAGAAAAAACCAGCAAAACAAATTTTCATAGATTTTTAATTTTCTATCGTTACTCGTAAACTCGTAACATTTACAGAAAGGTTTAAAAAAATTAAAAAGAAACGTAAACCTAAACGTCAGTAAACGAGGTAAGATTCAAAACCACAATCAAACATATCTCAGTACATTGAAACCTTACCTTGTTTCCTAACATTTCGTTTACTTTTTTTTAAATTTTACTAACTCTTTATTATAATAATTATAGTATAATAATTACTGAAACAGTGTTGAATCTCTTCGTGCTTTGGCAGAGACTGCATAATAAAAACATTACAACATTTTGCGGTTTTGCTAATTTTTAACCAAAGAAAACATTTAACCAATAATACATCAAATAGTTGTACTTTCCCCGTCCATATCTACAATTTCTTCCTCGTCCAGGTCATAACTATTTTTATCAAGATACTCTCCCTTTAATGAAACATAAATATGTACCAATTTCTTGGAATTAGTGAACGTTAATCTATTTCTTATCAGACTGTGAATGTGTCCCCAATTTGAAAAGAGTCTCTCGCTTTCAGCTGAGGAGGCTGGCATTTTTAGAAGTCTGAGAGCCATTTTAGCAAGAATCTAATTATCTTTAATACTTTGAATGATAATATATCATAGTTTTTATTCAGTTTTCTGCCACTCATTTTGATTCTGATCAGATCAGATCACATTCAAAGTTTACAACTGAATAATTTCATAACATAACCTCACTTTTTTCCATTATGGACACGTTGCTGACATTGTCGACATTGTCGACATTGTTGACACGTTCTCGACATTGTCGACACGTCTGTGTCGACAATTAAAGTCGACGTGTCGATGCCCATCTCTGCTAGCAACTAAACAAAAAATGGAAGATATTTTAAGCGTCAATTACTAACGCTTGCTCGGTATTCGAGTGCGGGACGCGGGAGTCGATAGTTCGAATAAGCAGTCGTTCGGTTGATCGACGTTCGGATAATCGACGCTCTACTGTACATTTATTTTCTCAAGAATGGGGATTTTAGAGAGAAATCCCAAATTAGGACCGATTTTTATTTTTAAATTATGATTTTTTGGCGTAGATTTATTTATCTAGTAGGTATGTAATGCTTTGATTTACATACTTAATTTGATTACCAACAAAAGTTCTACCAATCTTCATCTAATATATTGTTTCCTTACTGTTTTTTTATATTTTAATATTTTCTTCCACAAAATTTAAACTACATAATTTAATTATATTCAAAACAACTGTCAAACAGTAAAACGTTCAGTTACCCTATTTTTCCACATGACAAATAATGTGGAATTGGACGAGTAAGTCTAGGCTTCGATTACGAATCAAAGCGCCCCGAAATTCACGATTTCGATTCCCGATGCAAATTTTTATTTTTTTTATTTTTTTTATGCATTTTATGATTGTAAATATATTTGTTATATAATTTTTTTTTTCAGAAAATGCGTATTTAAAATTTTTGCCAACAATTATTATCGTTCAGAAATCATTTTTTCTTTGTGGCATTTTTCAATGTGTTTGTGTGCGTTTTATTCTTTTATTTTTTTTAAATTTTTGGTATTGTCTTTAAAATCACATAATATGTAGTAGAAGTATAACTTCTTACGTGCGTACAAAGTACACACACATTCTTTTTTTTTTGATTACCCATTTAATTGACCTGGTTTTGCCAAGGTGTAAACATTTGAAAAATTTATTCTGGTGAAATTTTTGAAAACGTGACTAAAAATTAATCGTACTTTAATTTCTGAGTTGGACCGTATAAGAATTATCGATTTAGTTGAAGAAGGCCATTCACAGCGGTTCGTGGAGGAAATAGTGGGTGTTTCTCAGAGTGATGTCTCACGGATATGAAATAGGTTTCTGGAGACAAACTCGATACAGAATAGAGCTCGGTCTGGTAGACCCCGAGTTACCAATGATCGACAGAATAGATATATCAGAATTTCCATCCGTAGAAATTCTTCTATGTCTGTACCAGCCCTCCAAAGAGAATTCAAACATGCTACAGGAGTCAGAATATCGTTGGCTACAATAAGTAGAAGAATTTTAGACTCCGGTTTGAGGAGTAGTCAACCAATAAGAGTTCCTCAGCTACAACCTAGATATGTTTTGGACCGTCTCCAGTGGGCTCAAGAACACATAGAGCTCCCCAACTGTTTTGGAATTTTGTGCTTTTTTCAAACGAGACCAGAATCTGTTTAAATAGTGATAACCAGCGAATTTGTGAGTGGCTAGTTGTGCAGGTTCTTGTTGGCTCTCGCCATACACAAATTCGCCGGTTATCACTATTTAAACAGATTCTGGTCTCGTCTGAAAAAAGCACAAAATTCCAAAACAGTTAAGGGAGCTCTATGTGTTCTTGAGCCCACTGGACGTGGTCCAAAATATGTTTAGGTTGTAGCTGAGGAACTCTTATTGGTCGACAACTCCTCAAACCTGAGTCTAAAATTCTTATTCTTATTGTAGCCAACGATACTCTGACTCCTGTAGCATGCCTGCATTCTCTTTGGAGGGCTGGTACAGACATAGAAGAATTTCTACGGATGGAAATTCTGATATATCTATGCTGTCGATCATTGGTAACTCGGGGTCTACCAGACCGAGCTCTATTGTATCGAGTTTGTCTCCAGAAACCTATTTCATATCCGTGAGACATCACTCTGAGAAACACCCACTCTATTCTCCACGAACCGCTGTGAATGGCCTTCTTCAACTAAATCGATAATTCTTATACGGTCCAACTCAGAAATTAAAGTACGTTTCATTTTTAATCGCGTTTTCAAAAATTTCACCAAAATAAATTTTTCAAATGTTTACACCTTGGCAAAACCAGGTCAATTTAATGGGTAATCAAATAAAATAAAAAACCAAAAATGGTATATTTTTTATAAAAAAGACCCATTAAATATGTGATAAAGATACGGATTTATAAAAGCGTAAACATCGTGAATACGAGGGGTGATGCATAACTTTTGAAACTATGTGTATTAAGAGTCTGTGATTCCAAACCATCTACTAAAACTGAGGTTGTTTGATTCCAATACAAATTTTCAATAATTCGAACGCCAACCAAGCCAATATCTCTTACAACTTTGATCATCAGAGATTGGACATTCTTAATGAATCGCCCTGTATAGATGAAAAACCTAGAACCTTTACACAATGTTTTCCAATATCAAATTCTCCAAATTAAACAGAATTAGACGCCGCTCGCAAGCATCTAGTAATAGTTTCGCAATCCCTCTCCAGCCACCCTTACTTATCTCCCGATCGGATCTTCTCTGATCGGCGGCAACAACCCTCCGTAACCGATATCTTGTGGTATCTTTGCCGTTTCGACCCCAACGATTTTCCATAATCCTGGGGATTCGGTCAATAACAATTTGTCCTTGGGGAGGTCTTCTGTATAATTGACGTTTTTATCGGATGGCCTTTTAATTTTTATAGTATCGAATATCTCAGGACACATATTTGCTTTTTATCTCTTGCTATCGCCACATTGTTGAAATGGTTGAGGCGTATGTTTGTGACGTTCGGGTTTTACTCTATCTCCCTTTAGATCGTACAATGAAAAGTAATATGTGAACTCATAACACAATATTCTGGAATCTAAATAGGTTTTGTCCTATTTAATGACATAATACTTATTCTTAAGTGACTTGTGAAAAATTAAGTTAGACCGACTTTTATGAAATTTTAATTGTATCTAAGTATTAGTCGAGGAAATGAAGCATTTTTGCTCGCAATTTTTTCGTCCAGCATGGATTTACTTGAAATTTTCACAGAAGGTAGGAAATAGTCCAAGGATCATTTTCTATATCATGCCGCTGTACGCTAAAACCTTGGGGGTGGTTGCCACTCTATCGCTGGGGTGGGAATTTTTTATTACATTTTAACCATGTAAATCGAGGCAAAAAGTAATTTTAAGAAAAAAATGTTTTTTACATTTTCTTCGTAAAACTAATATTTTTCGAGTTATTCGTGGTTGAAAGTAACAGTTTTTCGACGGAAAAATCGACATTTTTAGAGGGTTTTTTGAGAATAACTCGAAAAATATGCATTTAATCAAGAAAACTGTGGATATCAAAATTGTATCTTTTAGTAACACAAACGAAACTGTTTTCCTATAATATTTTTACGACTAATACAAACCGAGATACGGCATGTTAAAGGTTAGCTTTTTTCGTCAAATGCATAATTTGAAATAATCAAAGCCAAATAGCGGGAAAACTTTGCATTTTTTAAAGAAAACTTACATGATGTTTTTTCAAGGATACAATAAGATCTTTCAAAAAAAAAATAATAAAAAGTTTCTAGCATAAACATTGAGCAACTTATGATAAAAAAAGTCGGTACCTGTTTTTCTCTACGAAGAAAACAGTGAAAACAACCCCCTAACTACCCTTGTAACTAAAAATTGGTCTTCGCCTTTCTATAATTCCTTTTACGTTAATATTATCAATACTCCGAAGAAGTTTGACATATTTAAAAGGTCTAATTTTAGAAAAATTGGAGTTTAAAGAATAATTCTTTTTTTGCAATTTTGCATTTTTTATCATTTTCTTCAAAATATCTCCGAAAATACTAGAGGTACGAAAAAATAATGGACTACTAAATTGTAGTTTTTTTAATAGCTAAAATTTTCTTATGCATATATTTTCATTACAGTAAACAGTTAAGGAGATATAGCTATTTGAAACATATATTTACGAGCAAACATCCACTTATTCGAGCCCTTTAAACCCACCTCAATTAAAAATTAAGCGATCTTACGGAATTTAATTTACACAGTCTTATTACTCTTAAAAAATCCTACAAAACTATTAAAAAAAACTTTTTATCGCCAAAAATGAAGGAGCTATGTTTATAAAACTAATTTTTTTTGTTCGAAAAATTCGAATAGGCTCCTTATAGAGCATTTTCAATGTACTTATATAATACCACAGAGCCGGTTCGTATACTGGATGACTAAAAGACTATTTGTATGTGTATTTTTCTATATTTGTAAATTCGTATTTTTGTGTAAATAAATGTTTTTGTAATTCTTTAATTCTACTTTTTTTTCCTGTATAGATCTAATTAATTGTCTACTTATAAAAATTGCAATGATATTGAGGGTGGATTTTAAGGGTTGAAATATTATGATATTATATCCTAAAGCATATAATATCAATAAAACAATCATTATTTAACAAAACCAAATTTTACCTATATTAAAGTTTACAATGTTTTTATATAATTTTTGACAATAAGGGTAGTTTACACCCCTAAAAATATTCAACGTCCTTGAGCATGATATAGAATATGAAGTACAGGGTAAGATGATCCTAACCCCAATTTTTTATGTAAATTGATGCAAGCCGAAATTATTCTTTTAGGATAAGCAAACTTTTCATATATAGCTCCAAGAAGGGTGGTTTTAAGGGTTGAAATATTGTGATATTATATCTTAAAGCACAAAACAATCATTATTTAACTAATAAAAAGCAAATGTTGACAATATTAAAGTTTAAAATGTTATTTTAAAAATTTTTACAATAAGGGGTTGTTTTCACCCTTAAAAAACCAAAAGCGTACAACGGCTCAATATAGAAACTGAACTAGAGGGTGAAGTGAGTATAATCCCAAGTTTTTGTACAAATCGATGCTGGACGAAAAAATTGCGAGATTTGCCATTTTTGCAGCTTCATTTCCTCGACTATATATCCGGTAGGTAGGTCTGAGAATCGGTCGTAATCTATTTTTCAAAACACTGAGTGATAAGGGGAATTGGCCCCCTGACATTTTTTTTATTTTTTGGTAAATCCCTTTCTGATATAACATCCCTAATCTCTGCCTTTTGCAATTTATAAGGCAAGAAGTCGACAAATAAAGGAGACGAAAGGGACTCTACAATATGCAGTCACATAAGCTGATACTTGTAATAGACACAGAGGCAGCGCTGAAAAATCTCTTTGAATTTACTAAAGCTAGATTTTTCACAGTTGATTACTGTCGTGTGTAGAGAAACATACTGCGGTCGGTCAAGCGAAACGTAGAAAGGGGTTACTGAGAGGGTATCAAAGTTGCTTTCCTACGAAAGTAATTAAATCCATTTACTACGGCTGAAAATCAGTACACACATTCTAAATTAAATATAAATAAAAGTTATTATAGTCGGTCAGCTGTGTGACGGGACAGAGCCGGTCGGTCGGCCCCAATAATCGATTGAGGAGATAAAGCATTTTGGCTCGCAATTTTTTCGCCCAGCATGGATTTACTTGAAATTTTCACAGAAGGTAGGGAATAGTCCAAGGATCATTTTCTATATCATGCCGCTATCATACGCTAAAACCTTGGGGGTGTTTGCCACCCCATCTCGGGGGTAGGAATTTTTCATTACATTTTAACCATATAATTCGATGGAAAAAGTGATTCTAAGAAAAAAATGTTTTTTACATTTTCTTCGTAAAACTAATATTTTTCGAGTTATTCGCGCTTGAAAATAACAGTTTTTCGACGAAAAAATCGACTTTTTTTATTTTTTGAGAATACCTCGAAAAATATTCTATATATTTTTGGCGATAAAAAGTTTCTTTAAAAATTATGTTGTAGGATTTTTAAAGAGCTATAAGACTTTGTAAATTAAATTCCGTAAGATCCCTTAGTTTTTAATTGAGTTGGGTTTAAAGGGCTCGAATAAGGAGGTGTGTGCTACTAAATAGAGGTTTTAAACAGCTATATCTGGCTAACTGTTCACTCTAATGAAAAGCTATACACAGAATAATTTTAGTCATTAAAAAAGCTACAATTTAGTTGTCATAATCTTTTTCGTATCTTCAGTATTTTCGGAGATATTTTTAAGTAAAAGGTGAAAAATACCAAATTGCAAAAAATCAATTTTTCTTTAAACTCCAATTTTTCCAAAATTAGGAATTTTAAATAAGTAAAACTCCTTGAGTGTATTGATAATATAAATATAAAAGCAACTACAGAAAGGTGAAGACCAATTTTGAATTAGGAAGGTAGTTAGGGGGTTGTTTTCACTGATTTTTTCGTAGAGAAAAGCAGGTACCGACATTTTTTGATTATAAGTCGCTTAATTTTTATGCTAGAAACTTTTTATTAGTTTTTTTTTAATGTCTAATTGTATACTTGAAAATAGATTATTTAAGTTTTCCTCAAAAAATGCAAATTTTTCCCATTATTTGGCTTTGAATATTTCAAATTATGCATTTGACGAAAAAAGCTAACTTTTAACATGCCGTATCTCGGTTTGTATTGGTCTTAAAGATTTTGGAAAAGAATTTGGTTTGTGTTGCTAAAACATACAATTTTGATATCTACAATTTTTTGATTAAATGCATATTTTTCGAGGTATTCTCTAAAAACCCTTAGTCCTGTCGCCAGGGGGGGTACAACGGCCTCGTTAATTCAGATGGACTTACCCAAGTTTTTTTTATGTATTTTGACCCGTAGAACACGAATTTTTTGGGTAACAGTTGATCCGGATGTCGATAAGATTGTTATAGACCAAGAACTTGAGGAATCAAATAACAGCGATTTTTGGCAAAACAAAACAATATTTTGTATTTTTTGGGTCATTTTAAGCAAAAAATATTTCTACAAGTTTTTTAGTAGGATGCACAGTTTTCGAGATAAACGCGGTTGAACTTTCAAAAAATCGAAAAACTGCAATTTTTAAACCCGAATAACTTTTGATTAAAAAATAAAATAGCAAGTCTGCTTACCGCATTTGAAAGTTTAAGTCAAATTATATCGGTTTTGATTATTTGCGTTGGTAAAAATTTATTTTTTTATTGTTTAACAAAGCTATAAACACGTAGGGTTTCCCGTGCTTTTACATGCGTTTTAACGCATGTAACGTAGAAATAGTCTTGATTGCACTAGTACCTATTCTACCTACTCGTTCGATTTTAAATGAGAAATCATAGAAACATCACTCACGCACTAGTTGTTTGTAGCTTTGTTTAACAATAACACAATAAATTTTTAGCAATGCAAATAATCAAAACCGACATAATTTGACTTGAACTTTCAAAGGCGCTAAGCAGAATTGCTATTTTATTTTTTAATCAAAAGTTATTCGGGTTTAAAAATTGCAGTTTTTCGATTTTTTGAAAGTTCAACCGCGTTTATCTCGAAAACTGTGCATCCTACTAAAAAACTTGTAGAAATATTTTTTGCTTAAAATGACCCAAAAAATACAAAATATTGTTTTGTTTTGCCAAAAATCGCTGTTATTTGATTCCTCAAGTTCTTGGTCTATAACAATCTTATCGACATCCGGATCAACTGTTACCCAAAAAATTCGGGTTCTACGGGTCAAAATACATAAAAAAAACTTGGGTAAGTCCATCTGAATTAACGAGGCCGTTGTACCCCCCCTGGCGACAGGACTACCTCTAAAAAAGTCCATTTTTCGTCGAATAACTGTTATTTTCAAGCGCGAATAACTCGAAAAATATTAGTTTTACGAAGAAAATGTTAAAAAACATTTTTTTTAGAATCAATTTTTCCATCGAATTACATGGATAAAATGAAATAAAAATTCCCACCCCCCGAGATGGGGTGGCAACCACCCCCAAGGTTTTAGCGTATGATAGAGGCATGATATAAGAAATGATCCTTGGAATATTCCCTACCTTCTCTAAAAATTTCAAGTAAATCCATATTGGACGAAAAAATTGCGAGCCAAAATGCTTCATTTCCTCAATCCATTATTGGGGCCGACCGACCGGCTCTGTCCCGTCATACAGCTGACCGACTATAATAACTTTTATTTATATTTAATTTATAATGTGTGTACTGATTTTCAGCCTTAGTAAATGGATTTATTTACCTTCGTAGGAAAGCAACTGTGATGCCCTCTCAGTAACCCCTGTTCCACGTTTCGCTTGACAGACCGCAGTATGTTTCTCTACACACTCACAGTAATCAACTGTGAAAAATCTAGCTTAAGTAAATTCAAAGAGATTTTTCAGCGCTGCCTCTTGGTCTATAATATATCATCAAGAAAAATACAAAGGAGAGGATATCTTGATCCCGCCTGTATCGGTGATTACAACAGACTTGCCATTTGATTTCAAGCGTCACCAATTTCCTATGCCAGTGGCTTTTGCCATGACGATAAATAAAACGCAAGGCCAAACGTTGGAAATTTGCGAAATAAACTTCCAAAGTTTCCATATTTCGGGCAGGGTAAATTATTCGCGCGTCGGAAAACCGCCATCATTGTGTATTTACGCAGCGCGAAAAGGACAAATTGTTTCAATTTTTTCATATATAATATTTTTGAGTATTTTTTGGTTGTGTGTTAATTCGAACTTTGAAACATTATTTAAATATTAAGGCGGTATGAAGAACCATCTTAATAACTTTCTTTCTGTGCCGTTATTGCATAGTCCGATGCCTCATAGTGTCAAAAATAGTCATAAACCTTCTTTTATAGTTGGATATGAAACATATGCACTACCCTTTTTGAAAAGTCTTGTGTTCCGCGGATATTTTAGCCAAGTTAGGGTGACAAGTAGGGTTAAATGGGCCGGCAGCAAGAAAATTTAAATGCCGTTGGCGCTTCTGGGCCATTTGAGGCTTGAATCCGATTCCGGCGGACACCAACAGGGTGAGATTCATATTCTCGCTATTCTATTGTTTGGCGGCTATTAAGTTAGTAATGGTTAACTTTGCGACTTTGTGATATATGAGACGAGTGCGGTGATTTGTGAACGTATCTCCTATTCTCACTGTTGTGGTAAAATCTCGTTGTGTAATGTGTGGCGTGTAGACACTTTCTTACCAGTTCATAAAGATTTACAAGAACTATAGATACAAAAACAATAGATATCACAAGTAATACAGATTATAGAATATGGTGAAATTTGAAAGTGTCATAAATACATACATACAGTGGAACCCCGTTAACTCGGATTAATCGGGACCGCGGCCGATCCGGGTTATCGAAAATTCGGGTTAGCCGGAGAAAATGGTAAAAATTATTAAAATATGGTATGCTTACAGATAAACTCCGTTATAATTGGCACACAGACACTTGTAAACCACGTTCGCGTTCCACACATACAAAGCGTCGTCGAGAGTCTCACTTTTAGCTTTCTTAGCTTTGCACCGATTGTCCAAACTGTCTTTTGTTATCATTTTGAAACAAAAACAACATTTTAAGTTTTATTGCCATTACGTAGACAAAGAATCACGCAAACACAACAAAATCTGAATATATTTACGCGGAACGAACAATGAGACTTTACTACACACACACAATACCGTCTCGCAACGAGAACGAACTTATGTTATTTAATAAGAGTGAAGACTAAGTCCATTGTTTGAAAAATAATTTTTTAATAGTCTTTTCTAAACAATGCTAGACAGTTTCAAGTAAATAAAGGATACTACAGATGCCTATTGGTTTCGATAACACGAGAATGAGCGTTGTCTGCCATACCAGTTATTTTTACTAAGGTATATTATGTATCAAATTACACAAATACGCATTATCTCTCATTGTATAATGTGTTTGACATTGAAAATTGAAACGAATGAACTACATAGGAATTCGCTAAAACGACAAATTTTTACGAAGAAAGTTTATTATGATAAATAAAATTAGCCTGAAAAATATAAGATATTATAGTATTCGAACAATATGTTTATAAGAAAAGATAAAAGAAGATATTTTAAGATGTTGAAAAGAAATTGGAAAATCCAGCATAAAGGACATACATTTTTATTGTTGTAATGTTTGTCTGATAAAAATCGGTCCGGGTTAGCCGGACTTCCGGGTTATCGGGGGCCGACTTATCGGGGTTCCACTGTATTAGCAAATGTCAACAAAAACGGATAAAATATGCAATATTTATCTAAACACATTTACTTATGCAATTTTTTTTCAACGAAAACTTTTCGTTTATAAATTCGCAAAGTCTGTTCGTTCGTTTGTGCGTCGCCGCTCCTGCAATACTTAGAGCCGATTTACTGATGGATTCTCATGTAGTTTTGTCTTCTGAATCCAAATCTGAAAACGGCATCGATATCTCTAACCATCTTCGAGATAACCCACCAAAAAGTCTAAAATGTTACATCACAATCGTTCTTCAAATATTTATTTTTTGCCGACACACTAAACGTCAACTGAAATCGTTGCTATTAGTAGGCTAGTTTTAATCTGAATTTGTTAAGCAAAGCATAGGTTATTATTTACATTTGAGTTTGATATTTCGACAATGTCAAAATAAATTTTAAATTAGGTATTAATAAAATATAAATGACATTTGATATTATTATACAGTATGTCCCTGTAAGTTGTATCCACATGGAAAACTTTTTGAATATTAATTTTACGAAAAAAAGTTATTCTTCATAAAAAGCTCTGCATGGTCCAAAACCTAAAATTTAACCATCAAATACCAAATTTTTTGAATATTATACGAGGTATGTCAAAATCTTTGAATTTCACTCAAGAGTAAAGTAGCTTTATTTTTCACAATATTGAAAATTGCTATTATGAACAGTTGTTTGGAATTAAAAACTATATTCTAGTATGCAATTACATCCTTCTAATTGATTTTTTTTTTGAAAAATTATGGATCATTAGTTTCAGTTACAGTAGAAGCTCTTTATTCGCTGGGTATACGTTCCGTAAATATGCCGCGAATACGGAAGCCATGAATATGGAATGGAAATTTATATGGGGTTATAGGGGATACGTTCCTAGATGACGAAATAAAAAAGCAAATACCTAAAAAAATCAGTTTAATTGAAGTTTTGACCATACAGATTGATTAATTACATATGGTTTTTAACTTTAGGCAATGATTTAAAGAATTTTGTAAACTCTTAGTTGGCAGTTTTTAAAAATTACTTCAATTCAGTCTGATATTCAGCAGTAGCATTGGCAATTTGCCTCGTAAAAATAAGACTTCGTTCCATAAATGGATCAATTTTCATAAGGAAATCACAAAGCTCATTTGCCAATCTTAAACTTTCACTTAAATTTTTTAAATTAAATGTCACGTTTTCTGTGCTTGTTGAAGCCTTTTCTTCAATGGGTTGTGAATTTAACATTTCCTCCAAGACTGTTTCAGTCAAATTTCATCTTGCGATTCAAGCAACTCCTGGATGTCACTTGATTCTAACTGTTCGAACCCATCTCGTCCTATCCCACCCGCCATTTCGGCAATGTTTGCAGTTAAACTTTGAACTTGCACAGATTGTTCCGCATTTCCCGCACTTAGAACAGGCCACAGTTTTTTCCAGCATGATTTCAATGTGCATGGTTTCAGTTCCTGTAATGATGTTCTTTTATATTTACGATGCATATTTTCACTTTAAGTGATAAAACTGATTTCTTCGGATCGAAACCTGTTTTTCATTTTTTTTTAGTCAACATTATAAATTAGGAAGACATCGGAAGGGATGTGTTGCTTAATTACAATTTTTGTAACGAATGGAAAACAATAAACACGCAATGCGGCTGTTGTCAAAGCATGGAACCTGCGATTGCGACAGACCTTAATACTCTATGTTTTGAGTAATCGTTTATTTTATTTAAACATTCTCATTGTTTATAGTCTCAAAAACACCTACGACGGTGACAGCGGGTTACCTCAAAGAAACTGCGATAGCTTTTGGAAACTTAATCTAGATGTAGTTGTTGTAATAAGGTCAATTTCATTTAAAATGCTTCTTATTTAGGTCCATTATAAAATTTGATCCGCGAATAAAGAAATCTTGGACCGCGAATATAGGAATTGGGTCGTATTTTTTCAATCCGCGAATAGTGAAAACGCGAATAAAGGAAGCGCGAATAAGGAGCTTTTACTGTATTTCAATTCAAATAGGTAACTCTTTTATTATTAATTTTACGAAAAAAAGAGGTTCTTAATAAATAGTTCTGCATGGTCTAAAACCTAAAATACAACCATCTTATGTCAAATTTTATTAATTTTATACGAAGTATGTCAAAAAATATGAATTTCGCTCAAGAGTAAAATACATTTATTTTTCACAATATCGAAAATTGTTATTATGAATAGTTATTTAGAATTAAAAATTATGTTTCAGTATGTAATTACATCCTTAGATTTATCAGAATAGAAATCCATAAGGAAAAATTTCCTGTAACTGGCTGTATACCATTAATTACAAAAATTAAAAAAAAATCTTCTGTGTAAAAGGTATATTTATTTAAAACCCCAATAAAGGGCTACATTAAAAGACAGAACGTTTTCGCTCTAAAGAGAGCACCATCAGTGTTCTAGGCAAGCTCTACATGCTAAGCCACCAAAAATACATGGGTTAAAACCCTTAAAACGCGACCAAAAGTCTTACATTGGCGTGTTATATATTATACCCTGGCGATGGGTGAAATTTAAACAAGATATACCTCAAAGCATGATATGACTATACCACGTGTATGTTGTATGTGGGTGGTTGAGTTGATTTCTCTGTCTTCACAAAGAGAAAGGTAAAAGCCAAATAATTACAGGTGACAGGTAAGAAAGAGTTTCTGACTGATAACAGCACGAGACAGACGGTCCAACATGAAGTTGTGTGAACTGATATGTAGTTAGGTACACTAGCCAATAGTTTAAAAATTCATTTGTGGTAAAATACGATAATAACAACAAACATCATGTGCTGGGATTACAAGTATTCACTATTAAGCTACCAAGAATAATATACGGAGTGAAAATAACTTTATTTAAAAACCAATTGTCAGTGGGGTTGTATTAAGTGTATTACTAAAGATAAGGAACCATATACACCTCATGTATGGTTGGTTCAGATATTGTGGACAGCCTTTTTTTAATCTTGAGTTTGTTTAGAATGGATACGTTTGTCCTATGAGGTGTCCAAGGTATGCGCAGCATTCTTCTCCAGCAGCACATCTCAAAGGCATCAATTTTTTGGCGCTCACATACGCGAAGAATCCAAGTCTCTGCTCCGTATAAAAATATTGAGAATACAAGGGCATTCACCAGTCTTATCTTGATATTCTGAGAGATAGATCTGTCTTTCCAAACTTTAGTTAGGCGACTCATCGCATTTTTTGCCATACCAATACGTCTTCGAACTTCTGCTTCACAGTTACCATCGTTAGTTATACTAGACCCGAGATAGACAAAGGTGTTTACTATCTGGTATTACTGTAATATGTTAAGTCAGTTGAATAGTGTCAAATTTGTCGACCACCATTATTTTTGTCTTAGCTTTATTGATTTTCAGACCAACTTTATTGCTTTCGTACTCAACTCTTCGCAGAAGATCAAACATTTCTTGCTCATTTGCTGCTATAAGTGTAGTGTCATCAGCAAATCTTAAATTGGAGATTTTCCTACCAGCTACTGTTACTCCACTGGCCCATCCTTCAAGCCACCCTCTAAAACCATCCTAATAACATGTTCACCATAAATGTTAAATAAGTCAGGTGACAACACGCATCCTTGTCTAACACCTCTGTCGGTCTTGAATTGGTTTGAGAACTTCTGATACTACTTGAATATGATACTAGAGACATAAATCAAAATAACAACATCTTCGCAATTGATTTGAAAAATCTTTGTCCTAGCCTGACATAACAAAATGCTACAAATATTGAAATTGAAAAGATTTACGAATCTAGAAACTCTTTCATATCTTTATTGAACTTAATTTGACCTCCACAAGGTCTCTTCTTCTTAAAATTCCTCCCTGACGTTTTTCCAAGTTTTTCAATAGCAGTATATCTAATGATACTGGTTATCTTCCTCCAAATTGTGTCTCCAAACAAAAATACAGGACATAAATTTAATCACATATTCGGGGACCAAAAATAGTTCGATTGAACCTAACTTACCTTAGTACAAATGTGCACATAAAAAAAGTTACAGCCCTTTGAAGTTACAAGATGAAAATCGTTTTTTCCAATATATCAAAAACTATTAGAGATTTTTTATTTAAAATGGGCATGTGGCATTCTTATAGCAGGATTGTTTTAAGAAAAAATTAAACTGAAATTTGGACACCCCATAAAATTTTTATGGGGGTTTTGTTCTTTTAAACCCCCCCAAACTTTTGTGTACGTTCCAATTTAATTATCATTGTAGTGCCATTAGTTAAGCACAATGTTTTAAAAACTTTTTTATCTCTTAGTACTTTTTCGAAAAGTTAGTTTTTATTGAGATATTTTAAATATTTGTCAAATCCACCACATATTTGTATATGGTTAAATGGAGACTTTGTAATAATATGAAAATTTATTTATTTACATTTTTAGGTATATTTTGAACCATATTAAAAATGAAGCCACATCTCAATAAAAGGTGCCTTATCGAAAAAATACAAAGAGGCAAAAAAGTTTTAAAAACACTGTGTTTAACTAATGGTACCGCAGTAACAGTTTAATTGGAACGTACACAAACATTTGGGGGGTTTAAAGGAACAAAATCCTCATAAAATTTTGATGTAAACATATTAAAAAAGAAGCTGCAGCTCGTTAAAAACTGCCTTATCGAAAAAATAATAAGAGGCAAAAAAGTTTTAAAAATATTGAATTTAACCAATGGTACCACAATAATAATTTATTTGGAACGTACAAGAAAGTTTGGGGGGGTTTAAGGGAACAAAATCCCCATAAAATTTTTATGGGGTGTACAAATTTCACTATATTTTTTCTTTAAGATGTTCCCACTATAAGAATGCCACATGTTCATTTTCAATAAAAAATCTCTAATAGTTTTCGATATATTATGTATTAAAAAAAAAACGATTTTCATTTTGTAACTTCAAACGGCTGTAAATTTTTTTACGTGCACATTTGTACTAAGGTAAGTTAAGTTCAATCGAACTATTTTTGGTCCCAGAATATGTGGTTTAATTTATGACCTGTATTTTTGTTACACCCTTTATATAAATCCTGCTATAAATATAATATAGAATAGTATTTAAACAAAAGGACAAACTTCCGAGTAAAACAGAAGCAGTAAAATTAGTTTGATTACAACAGTTTCCGAGATGCACTCTCCTGTGCTGTACTAGCACAAAAGAAAGTACTATCGAAAAGAAGACGAAAAAGAGCAGAATGTTTGTTTGAACGACTGCACTGCGGCGAAATCAAAAAGCTCACTTTACATTGCAATTAGTTTACTTAGAATAAACTGTAGGCAAGCGCGTTCTTGGCCTTGATAGGCGATTTTGCGTTTTTTCAAGAGGAAGAACTAAGAAGAAGAGGCAAAACATGTGGCGCAGCGTTACGGTTTATAATCGATACTACCGTTGTTATTGCAAACGCTTATCTGTTAAATCGACGCGTTTTTAGAGCTTTTTTTTGTAGTTATAGAATCAAAATTTAGTCGGAGCGATAGATATTCAGAGGCGGCCCTAGCCCAGGTAGCGCCCGTGTGCAGTCGATGCCCTGGCGCCCTTTGGTAGACCCGTAGTCAAAATGGAATAGTCGAATAGGTACCTACCTAGTACTAGTACATAGGGTATTAGGTACGCTTATAATGTAAACAAAAATCCAGATGCAAATAGTGCAATATTAAATGATGTCGGGAGCCACTAGGTATTCACGGCTTCAGAACAACCTACCCAAATCTGTTAAAAATATTTAACTAAAAATGGACTTTTTTATCTAAGTATGAGGCAAGGTTGAAAATTGGTTGAAGAAATTTGATAGGTTTGAGGGCACGAGTAAATAGTACTTTTAGGAAGGAATTGGTTAGATTGTTAGATGAATAAAAAAGAACAACTTTATGATTATTTAAAAAAATAATAGGTATAAAAAATGCACACGAGGTCTAAAATTAATATTTGTAAAGCCGTATCCTTTCCCTTCATATTTGACCCATTATCGTAACCTTGACCACGAATATCTTGTAGGGTTAATTTCGTATGAGATTACATATTCTATCAAAAATTGAATTAAGCCCTGACCAGTAGTATCTGTAATAGGAAAAAAACCTTGAAAATGTTCTTTTATTTCAGGCTTATTGCTACTTGCATCCAAAATAACGTACCATACGACAACGTTCTTCGTGTGCAATATCTAGAGTGCAATCCAAAATAATAAAAAAATATTTTGATTGTTTTAATTCAAAAATATTTTTTTTAAATCTTTCTCCCAATAAATTTATTATTTTATTCTGAATATTATGACCAAGATAATGAATTAGGTGTGACTCAGATTTTTGAATAAGCTCAATATGTTCTGCAAGCCCATTATCAAAATTAGAAATATATTCAAAGAACTTTACAAAATTACCATTGTGAGAATCGTAAATTTTTTCAGACTTACGTAAAGCCAGATATAGAATCGCTCAAAAATGATTATTCGTTTAAGTACTACCACCCAACGGTCTTTTTATCGTTCAATTACAACTTGATTTAAAAAATGTACCGACTTTTTTTTTAATAATGATTTTAATGTATGTAATTTGTTTCATAAGACATGATAGGTTTCCTAAGCTTTATTCATGAAGATCTAAAGCTATATACAAATGCTGCCAATCTTTGTAACCTATTTTAACATTAAAAGGAGTAGCATAAGTACAGGAAGGATAGGATATGAAGTAGATATGAAAAAGTTTACAATAAAAACGATAAACAGAATTAGTCGATTTAGAGTAAACCAGCCAAGTCCTTAAAAGGGTTTCAATATTTAACATCTTTTTAGTATAACATGCATTTAAAAAAGATCTTTTCGAACTATTCGAAGGATAGCAACTCTGTTTTACTTGTACTAGTCCCCGCTCCATTAATAATATCCTGTGTTTGTCGGATAAAATCTATGGTCATAACGCAAGATCATTCATTATATCATCTTGAAGTCGAAGTATATTCTCCGGGAACGCTTCGGTAACAAGAAGGTTCTTCGTCGTCTTTCACTACCAAGGACGAAGAGAATATCGGTGACGACGTTGAAGAGAGGAATTCTCATGAATTCTGGTGTAGAATTACCTTGGTTTTCATTTGCCTCAAGATGTTCCTCCCTAAATGGAGTCGCCCGCCCGTTGGAAGGATAGTCAGGCAGGCGGCTCTCTATAAATCTCGCTTAAGTGCCAATGTAATTTTTTATTAATCGTTTTAAAGCATATGTTATGTTGAAACAAAGTAAAGGACCGCTCTTTGGCCCTCGGCGCCCCCAATATCCCGGCGCCCGTGTGCACCGCACACCCTGCACAATAGGTAAAGCCGCCCCTGTAGATATTGCAAGTTTTTTCCCAATGATTTGATGTGAGTAAATGGGTTTGTTATATTTTGTTCGAATCCTGAGAAAACTAATAAGTATTTTTGAAAAATTAAACGCAGAATGAAAGATTACGTTCTTGCCGAGGGCCGAAAGTCCCTGAAAACTTTTATAATGTTGATTTTAATAAGCTACAGGGGTGAAAAACTAAGAGAAAATGTAGTGTGATTTTTAATTTCAAATATCTCGTTCAAAAGTAACGTTTTATTTATTCTAGGGGACTTTCGGCCCACGATAATAATTTAGTCTTTCATTCTGCGTTTAAATTTTTTAATAGGTATTTATGATATAAGTGTTAAAAATACACGTTTAAGGCACGCATGTGAAAGTTTGCAGAATGAGCGAAAGCGAGTTCTGCAATTCACATGAGTGCCTTAAAGATGTACTTTTTAACACGCATATCATACAATATTTTTTCTACAAACGTAATTACTGGACAATATCTAAAAAAACTTTTACTTGAACTTATATTTTTTTGACATTACATCAAAATTGCATATACGGTCAATAAGAACTGAAGTGCCTTAAAATTTTTTTAAAGCACTAGTGCCTTAAAGTAGCATTTTTAACGCTCGTATGGAGTGCTAAAAATTGTATTTTTTACACGGTTGTAGAAAAAAATATTTTAGTTTTTCCAGGATTCAAAAAAATGGACACCATGTCCGTGGTGATATTTTCCAAATCGAACATTAGCTATCTTTGTCATACAACGCACTGTGTCGAATAGAATATGGTGACAAGACAGTGACAATTTTAAATATTTGACATGGCATCAGGAATATTTTGAGTTGTTGATTAAATAATATTGATAGTGTATTTCATAAATAATTGATTTAAGACGTGAACTTAATAAAAAGATATTTATTGTTTTATTATTTATGGAAGATCCAAGGAGAGAATACACCAGAATATATTCTGTGATCTAAGTATTTTTTTGTTAAAGATGTTCAAAATTGTAAGCGTCCCATAGTAACAATATATTATTAAAAATCACTTTATCACTGTGCTTCTCTTCTCGATTGAGTATTAGTTTTTGTTGTACAGTATATAAATTATTACAATCACTGAATACATAGTTAGTGAAAAAATTATCATATTAATTAACTGAATTAATAATTGAGCAAGTAACAGTTATCGAAGAACATTCAAAAGCAATCTCTTTAAAGTTAATGATGAAATTGTCAAGTAATGTTTATATATCCATACCAGTGAGAATTTTACTACACGTAATTTTCCGTGTAGACAGAAAAAGTGAGGTTAGCCGTAAAATATTTGCGCCTACATTCTTAAAGTTAACTTAACATTTTAGATAATAAAATCAAATTTTATCAAAATTTTTTTTCTATGTTAGCTAACGAACTTTTTATCTTTTCATGTCATGAAAAATTTTAAACTAAAATTTTTAACAATGTAACAACCATTACCTGCCCCATTCCTGCCGCGTGTGCTATGGATAATACAGAAATTAATTAATGTGGTTAATAAATTCAGATGTATCTACATGGTTAAATATTTATTTTAATTAGGTTCGTATATTCAGTAGCTGAACCAACTAACTGTGTGAAAATGCACAATGTGTTTTCATAATAGATACATGACTGTTTGATATGTAATACGTCAGTTATTCTTAGAGCATCTCATCATCTATCTTTTTAATATGTGTGTGTTTATAAATTCTTGTGCGTTGCAATTTTTTCAAAATAAATTTTATAATCGGCATTTGCAATCAAAAACTAAGCATTTTCTATTTCTCTCTCTCTCTCTCTCTCTCTCTCTATCTCTCTCTTTCTCTTAGCTCTTTTTTGGATATTATCACACAAGGTACCCAGTTTGCGTCATGTAGCCTCTCTTACTTAATTTCACTCTATTCCCCTCTGACTGAATTCGCATATTTTCGCATATTCGCATAAGTAATCTTATGGAAGTCTATGGTAACCAAGTCCAGTTGAAAAGAAGGCTAGAGCCAACGAGAGCCAGGAATTTATCGTATAAAGGATGAGGAGTTAGGTTGCAGGTTAACTACTTTCTTCCAGAGACGGAAGAGTTGATGTTCAAGAAATAAAGAAGGATTGATTATACTACGACGAACACTTATAGAAAGACACACGATTTAGAGATTTTAATATAAAATATCAGAATCTTGTATAAACAGGAGAGATGAGTAAATATACACAAAATGGACAATAATCATAAAAGAAATCAGGCAGACTGGAATCAATATGTTGGAGAAAGCAAATCGTATGTTTTTTACAACTATTATCTTAAATAATGCATCTAGTAGAGTAGCAAGAAATACGTTTAGGAGTATCACAACACATTGAATCATTTAATCTTCTTCTTCTTCTTCTTCTTCTTCTGCTTCCTCAAGTGCCATCTCTGTTACGGAGATGTAATTATCATAGCCACTCTAACTTTTTAACATAAGCCGAATGACAACAAATATGGTAGTCAGGACAGCGAGAGACGGTTCCCCAATAGGAAGACGATCAGTGGGAAGACGATGGAACGACAACTTACTAGAGGCACATTGAAAAAACAGACAGAGTCATGTCTATACAAAAAGAAGAAGAAGAAGACTCTAACTTTTGAAAAAACGGCTTTTGAAGAAAGAGTTGTTTTGAGTTGCAATATATTCGTCTCCTTTCCACACTGATTCTGCCTTCCATTTTTCCTTGGATTATTACCTGAAAGATGTCATATTTTACTTTACTTCTCTACGGACAATATTAATGATTTCTTTTATTGTTCTTTGAACTTATTTGTTTAATTTTATTAGCACTTCAACGTTCATAAAGTTCGTTTATTTTTCCGTACCCTGAAACTAAGGATCCTAAGTATTTGAATTTGTTTGTGCCTTTTATTTTTTCATCGTCATCTATGTCAATGTTTTTTACTGCTTTTTCTATCGGTTTTATGGATTCTGTTTTCTGGAAATTTATTTGATTACTCTACTTCCAATTTTCTGACCATAAAAATTAAGTCTTCCTCATCTTGTACACTGACCACCTGAACTTCTGCAAAGTTTAATGTGAATAAATGGTCATCCTGTTACGCCCATATTCTCTTACTAATGTAATGGGTCAAGTTCAAGAAGAAATTATAAAATAAAATCCGTTGTGACTTTTGTCACAACCGTTGTGTTGTGATAATATCGATCTACTATTTAATTAGATCCTGCCTTGACAACATAATATATTTTTAATCAAAAACACAAACGATTTTTAAAATTGTCAAGAGACCTTTGTAGTATTCTTCGAGATATAGATGCATTTGTCCCCCAAAAGTTGTCAGAAAACTACAATTCCTGTTCCTGCATGATTGATGTGAATACTTAAATAACACAAAAGTATATAACGAACAAAATAGCAGGAACATGGTTAAAATGACAAACACATTCATATTTAATCGTGTTCACCTATATATTATACCCTGCCCTATTTCACGAACATACACCTGTGTTGGATTATTTCGACAACGAATATTTTATTGTGCAAAATATGAAGAACGAAAATAAATTGCAAATTACATTGCTATTTAATGGAAAAATTATTAGAGCCATTTACTTTCGTACTTCTTATGTTGCACACTGAAATATTCGTTGTCGCGATAATCCAAAACAGGCGTATGTTGGTGGAATGAACCATAGAGGTAAATGAGCCACAAGAAGCAATATTTCTCTTTTTTTACAAATTGGCTTGCAAAACATTTATATTGTTTTTCAGTCGTACGCTAGGAATACCGGATCTTCTTAAAGTCGACCTCCAGAAACACTCCAGAAAAGCAGGCATCACATAAAAGAAGCGATAAACTTTGGCATTAACGCTTCCACCGGCGATAAATAAAATAATTATCCTATCGTAGTAAATTCAAGTGTTTTCCAAATAAAAGTTGCGGCACTTTCACGATGAAAACAGATCAGTGTCCACCAGCTAATCTAAACAACAGCAAACTAGCACAAGCAGATAGCATGAAATACTTGGTCATGCACCTAGGACCTAAACAAACGTCTCACATGGTGGACACATACTATATTGGACAAGCGAAAACAATTAGGACTTATACTGCAGCAACTGTACTGGATTATCGGCAGGCAATATAAACTGACACTTCAAAACAAAATACTTTTATTTCTAAAACCAATCTGTACTTATGAAATCCAGCTATGCTGCACCGCCTCACATTCAAACTTGGAAGTACTCCAAAGGTTCCAGAATAAGCTACTAAGAATAATAGTCAACGACCCCTGGCACGTACAAAATACAATGACAGAAAAGGACCTAGAAGTCCCCACCATCAAAATAAAATAAGACGAATGTTGAATGGGTTGCATATGAGAGCTCATTTTGAATGAAGTAAAAGACAGACGTACTCTCAATCATTTACTGTAACTTCCGACGACCGGTTTCGCTCTTTACAGTATGCAGAGCATCTTCAGGTCAACGGTTACAAGTCACTAAATGCTACAAATAAAAACCAGAGTTAAAACAATGTCTGTTTATAAAAGATGCTAAAGATCCATAAGATTAAGCTAATATTGAACAACATACATAAAAGGTTATTCAGACAACAGACAAATACATATGCATGTACGCTCGAGGGCGGCAAAAAACACCCTCAAGCCCACAAACACATTCAAATGTATGCAGACTGTAATCATGCAATGATAACGTGTCGTACTTACATTCGGCTACAAGGGGCTACTCCCTGAGTATTCAATAACATGATATCTTGCTCAAATTATGCCAATGGCATATGATGGAATAAACGGAGAATGTTGTAAAGCTTAACAAGTGTATGGAAATTCTTGAATGTGGTGAGATAAGTGGTGAGAGAGAGCCAACAAATCTATGCCTGCCTTTTTTTTTGTGAAGTAGACTGTCTCTTACCACTTATCTCACCAACCTCAAGAATTTCCATATGATTGTTAACCTTTACAACATTCTCCGGTTATTTCACCATATCCCATTGGCATAATTTGAGTAAGATATCATGTTATTGAATACTCAGGGAGTAGCCCATTGTAGCCGAATGTAAGTACGACACGTTATCATTGCACTATTACAGACTGCATACATTTGCATGTGTTTGTGGGCTTGAGGGCGTTTGTTGCCGCCCTCGAGCGTACATGCATATATGTATTTGTCTGCTGTCTGAATAACCTTTTATAGTCTAAGAGCTAGTGAACCCTCCGACTAACGGTCGTCCTGTAAGGCTAAAAATTTTTCTAGTGATAATTCATAGCACACCAAGGCTAAAAACCATGACCTGGCAGACCTCAGCGTTGCACGTGTATCTACAAGGTGAATCGAAAAGTGCAAATTTAGGGGGTAAAATAAACTTTCTCTGTAAGGTTTAAATTTAAGTATGTGTTTGAGTAAGTCATTTAGAAGAAATGTGTACAATGACAGGCGATTCTGAAGAGCATAAGACCTTGCCAGGCGAGGGGAAAGATTAGGGGTTTTTCCTAAAATTATTCTTTTTACATCGAACAAATTTTTTTTTAGGTTTTTGGAATCATTTCAAACAGAAAACGTCTTTAGTGATTTTTCTCTTAAGTTAATAGTTTTTGTAATATGAGCGATTGAAAATTTTGAAAATTGAGAAATCGGCCATTTTTAACCCTAAATCGGACATTTATCTAAAAATTTCAATGTTGCCAAGGTACGTAGATATTCTTTAAACATTGATTGATGAAATTCCGAAGAGTTTTTTGCAATAAAATATCGAAAACCCCTTTGTTTTCTTAATTGCTAATCAAACGTGTGCGACACTGTAGTATAAGTGAGGACGTTTGAGTTTGCATAAATTCATTATCTCGAGAATGGGCAAATTTCAAGAGAAATCCTCAGACAGGTCGATTTTTATTTTTGAATTAGGACTTTTTGGCATATATATATTATACTAGTGACGTCATCAATCTGGGCGTGATGACGTAATCGATGATTTTTTTAAATAAGAGTAGGGATTATCTGATAGCTCATTTGAAAGGTTATTTAATTCTCTATTCAGTAATATAAACATTAACATAATTATTTATACAGGGTGTACAAAAAAAAATTTTCTTCTATTTGTCAAATTTAATCAAAGTTAATTTAATAAAAAAAAAATTTTTGTATACCCTGTATAAATAATTATGTTAATGTTTATATTAGTGAATAGAAAATTCAATAACCTCTCAAATGAGCTATCACACAACCCCTACTCTCATTTAAAAAAATCATCGATTACGTCATCACGCTCAGATGGATGACGTCACTACTATTATATATATGCCAAAAAGTCCTAATTTAAAAATAAAAATCGACCTGTCTGAGGATTTCTCTTGAAATTTGCCCATTCTCGAGATAATGAATTTATGCAAACTCAAACGTCCTCACTTATACTACAGTGTCGCACCTTCTTGATTAGCAATTAAAAAAACAAAGGGGTTTTCGATATTTTATTGCAAAAAACTCTTCGGGATTTCATCAAAACAGCCCTATTCTGTAACTTTTAACAAATCGAATAGAAATGACCAAGTCGAATCGTAATTACCCAAAATCAGAATGTTTGATATCTATCGCGTCATTTTTGTGTTTGGATTAGTATTCTGTAACTCATATCGTAATCGAA
Organism: Diabrotica virgifera virgifera; assembly: GCF_917563875.1. Lineage (NCBI taxonomy): Eukaryota > Metazoa > Arthropoda > Insecta > Coleoptera > Chrysomelidae > Diabrotica > Diabrotica virgifera. Next base: position 267,334,055 of record NC_065445.1, on the reverse strand, counting down.
ACCTCTGACTTCTATTTCACGCGGTTCTGAGGTGGTGGCAACCCCGCATTAACCAGAGAAATTATTGTTCTGTGACTGGATCTAAATTTAAAATTTGACACCGTTGCCATATCCTCAATGTTTTCATACTTTCTTCATATTATCTTCAAGTTTTGAAAAGTAAATAAAGTATTAGTGTAAATACTGGATGCAAAAAGCTCAAAAGAGGATAAATGGTTTTAAATTAAAGTTAATTAAAATTGATATAAAAAAAGATAAACTGATAAATAAAAAAGTTAAGTGAAGATAAGAAGTATAAATGGTTTTAAACCAAAGATATTTAAATTGATGTTATTAATGCATTATTATTAATCTATAATTTAAAATCGATATTACTAATAATATGCAATCTTTAAGATTCGATTAGAGCTGAAATAACTGCTAAACAACTTTTCCCAAAAATGGCATCTTTTCTATAATTTATTCAGACTATGAGCGTTGACTGATAAATATACAAGTATACTGGCATTGTTTAAGAAAGGAGTCTAGTTATACAATGATACTGGTATAATATATTTATCCATCAACGCATCAGAAGTCTATCGTATGCTATTCTTGTACATTATACCGTTGATTGAAATTGTACAAGAAATAACTAACAAAATTATGGCAACACTGCGAGGGGCAAACGTTCATTCATGTGCCAAGCCAAATAGCAAAGCAAATAAATAAGGTTAGGTCCAAGGTCCAATTCATACTCGTACAACATGTCTAAATTAAATATATAATTACAAATAACACCACAGACTAAAAATTACGCAGCTAAAAAAGGTACAAACACTATAAATAATTATAAAATAAGTAGTAATCAATTATTTTTATATATAAAATATAAACGTCAAAACAAAACAAAATGCGCTTGCGTCAACCACAATTCCGATAATCGAAATCTCATTTCGACAGGATAAATGCTGTCGAAGTGATTTCTATTCACTATTACGATTGTAGAGATTCCGAAGTAGTTATGGAATATGGATTTGGACTATTTCTATTCGACTTGGCCACTTCTATTCGATTTTACTGACTTCTATCATCGAAATGAGTTACAGAATAGGCGTGAATGTTTAAAGAATATCTACGTATCTTGCCAACATTGAAATTTTTAGATAAATGTCCGATTTAGGGCCGGTTGTTCGAACGCTAATCAAAAATGATCATTATCAAATATTTAATTACTGTCACAACTGTCAATGGCAACTTTGATTGGATTGCTGAAAACATAATTATTGATGAACAATTATGAAATTAGTTAATCAATTATGTAAATAATTTTTATGTTAATTGATTAACTACTCTCATAATTTATAATCATATGCGTTTTCAGCAATCCAACCAAAGTTGACATTGACAGTTGTGACAGTAATTAAATATTTGATAGTGATCATTGTTGATTAGCGTTCGAACAACCGGCCCTTAGGGTTAAAAATGGCCGATTTCGCAATTTTCAAAATTTTCAATCGCTCATATAACAAAAACTATTAACTTAAGAGAAAAATTACTAAAGACGTTTTCTGTTTGAAATGATTAAAAAAAAATGATTCAAGAATAATTTTAGGAAAAACCCCTAATCTTTCCCCTCGTCTGGCAAGGTCTTATGCTCTTCAGAATCGCCTGTCATTGTACACATTTCTTCTGAATGACTTACTCAAACACATACTTAAATTTAAACCTTACAGGAGAAAGTTTATTTTACCCCCTAAATTTGCACTTTTCGATTGGTAGATACACGTGCACCACTGAGGCCTGCCAGGTCATGGTTTTGAGCCTTGGTGTGCTATGAATTATCACTAGAAAAATTTCTAGCCTTACAGGACGACCGTTAGTCGGAGGCTTCACTAGCTCTTAGACTATTATGTATGTTGTTCAATATTGGCTTGATCTAATGGATCGTTAGCATCTTTTACAACCAGACATTGTTCTAACTCTGGTTTCTATTTGTACCATGTAGTGACTTGTAACCGTTGACCTGAAGATGCTCTGCATACTATAGAGAGCGAAACCGGTCGTCGGAAGTTAATAAATGATTGAGAGTACGTCTGTCTTTTACTTCATTCATTTAAAATAAAACGATATAAACGAACCAATTCAACAATTGGTTCTACAAGGCAAGAATGCGGGAAGAGAGGCCCTGGACCTAGACGTATATTCTGGCTGGCCAATCTTAGGAAGTGAATTGGTCTAACGTCAGCGGATCTATTTCAAGCCGCTGTGAATAGAACAAGATGGGTCAATGTGGTCGCCAACATCTCTAGAAGATATTCATCTTTAGAAGAACAAAAATATAAGAATATAGTGACTTTGCATGTGAATCTCCTCGCGAGTGTTCTATTTAACACCATGGGCGAAGTGCGCCTTTTAAAACAATTAAACCAAGAGGTCTATAAGCAGGATTAATTAAGTGTTTCTCGGAATAACAAATAAATAACTGGTATAATAAATAAATAGGTTAATTAAAGGAAATAATTCACTGGAAATATTTCCTATATGTCCAATGTAAATAGCTGATCATTTACTTGTTGTCTTATTATTTTATGTGACATAATTTAAATATGCTGTGAGTTAATAAAAAAATGTGTACATTAGTAGTAGTAAATGTGTAAGTGGAAGCGATATTTCTCGTTTTTTATAAGTTGGCTTGCAAAATATTTATATTGTTTTTCAGTGTACGCTAGGAATGCCAGATCTTCTTCGTCGTCGACCTCCAGAAGCACTCCAGAAGAGCAGGCATCACATAAAAGAAGCGATAAACTTTGGCATTAACGCTTCCACCGGCGATAAATAAAATAATTATCCTATCGAAGTAAATTCAAGTGTTTTCCAAATAAACGTTGCGGCCGAGCATAGTAGGCCGCGGCGGCATCTTTCAAAGGATTCTCGCAAAGGATAAGAACATTGTCGAGCAACAAAGTCAATTAATGAATAATTACTGGTAGTTGGCTGCAGCGCTACCATGGCAATTAGTTTGGTATCTATAGGAGTGTGATTTATACCCAAAGAGTACCGATACCTTTAGGCTTCTTATAGGTAGATGCTTACACATTAACGCGAATCTTGTTCAAATATTTTCGACTCATTTTTATTCAGAGAAGGATTTATTTATCGAGTCTCATTCGTTTTATGTTGCTTTTAAAGTTAATAAATATAGTCCAGGGCCCATCTGTTTTGAGATGGACGTTGAGAGGTGACTCAAATTTTTTTGCAGAAATTGCTTGAAAATAAATCAAATAATAATATTTGAGTTATCCTCCCTCTCAAAAAGGTCCGGAACATTGTTTAAATAATTAAAATGTCAAAAAATTAAGGAAAAATTCGATTTTTTTCTTCGTTTTTTGATTATAACTTTAAAAGTATTCATTTTCGAGAAAATATGTACTGACATAAAAGTTGCGTAATTAAATTTCCTACAATATAGAATTGGTTAAAAGTTGAAAAAATAGTCAGCCTTGTTGCAAAATAGCAATAATTGCGAAAAAAACCATACAAAGACAAGTATTCGCATTTTACGTTTTTCAACTATTTATGCTAAAATTATGATCTTCATTTTTCACCCAGAAAAACATTATTATACGGTTAAACAATACTGTAAATTTCATTAAGATCGGTTAAATAGATTTTGCAAAATAAATTTTGCAATACAGCTTTCGCAAAAAAAATTCATTTTTTCAAACTGTTACAGGACTGAAAATAAAGCAGATAGCAAGTTGAATTTTTTTTTTGCGTATACAAGTGTACTGTACCTTTCATATGCAATTTGCAAAATTAAAATCGATTAACTACCACGGCGTCAGGAATTTTTTTAAATAAACATTAATTATTGGTGCTACGCGCAGGACAGCGGTGTTCGATTCACATAAAGTTGATTTCCACCAAAATTTCTTCCAATCTTCATCTAATGTACAGCCGGTTCCTAAAAAAACTGATACGACTCTTAGTAAGATTTCATCATGTTGAGCAGTGTATTTGATTGATCTGACATTATATTTATTATGACAGACAAATAATAAAATAAACAAACAACAAACAACTGATTCATGAAAAAACTAATAAGTATTTTAGAAAAATTTAAACGCAGGATGAAAGATTACATTATTACCGAGGGCGAAAAGCCCCTTAGAATAAACAAGCAGTTTCTATTGAATGAAATATTTGAAATTAAATATCACACTTTTTTTTTTAATTTCATCCCTGTAACTTATTAAAATAAATATTATAGAAGTTTTCAGGGACTTTCAGCCCTCGGTAATAATGTAGTCTTTCATTCTGAGTTTAAAATTTTCAAAAATATTTATTAACTTTCTCAGGATTCGAAAAAAAAATGAATACAATTAAAATACATTGAGAATTTTGACATGCGACACAATTTTGCATTAACTCAATGTAAAATTCTAAACTGTTGAATTCCAGCTTCCCTAATTATTTGACATCAAAAGACATTAGAAACTATTTGTAGATGATTCAAATCTGTATTGAAAACAACTGTTAAAATTGGTCTACGTGATTAAACATTCCAAAATTTTGTAAAAATGTAATACATTTCAGTTTTCAGCCCAAACTTAGGCCACACACAATGCAATAATGTTCACATTTTTGAACTGTCAATATTTTTATTTTATCATCTATTGTTTAAAAACAATACAGTTGATAAGATACCCTCAGTTGCGGAGAAAGTATTAATAATAAAGATTAATAATAAAGTCTAATAACCGTGGAACAGAATAAGCTATCTGACAAATTTTAAGATTTGGCAGTGACATTGACAGTATGTAAACATTAGGTATTTATCCTTCAAAATACACTGCTCAATTTTCTACAAAATACGCGTCAAGAGTCGTATCAGTTTTTTTTGGAACCAGGTGTATTATTATCTTACACTATATTTTGTTGTATTTTAATATTTTAATTTCACAAAAATCAAACTAGTTTTATTATTGTTTGTGAAATATTGTTTAAACAATTGCACATGTTTAAAAAGAATAAACTTTTATTCTCAAGTTCAAATATATGAACAAAAAAAGTTTTTGCTAAAAAAAGTGTTATTTTAAAGGATAGCGTATGTGTTTTTATTTTGCAATAAACAAATTTATTTATTTATATCGAAATGTAATAAAAATTAAAATGTATCAATCATTATCAAAGGTCATTGGAATGCCCAATCAGAGCAAACTATCCGGTGTCCTGCGCGCAACACCAATATTTAATGTTTATTTAAAAAATTCCTGACGCCGTGGTGGTTAATCGATTTTAGTTTTGCAAATTGCAAATGAAAGGTACAGTACACTTCTATAAGCAAAAAAAAATTCAACTTGGTATCAGCTTTCTTTTCAGTCCTGTAACAGTTTGAAAAAATGAATTTTTTTGCGAAAGCTGGATTGCAAAATTTATTTTGCAAAATAAATTGAACCGATCTTAATGAAATTTAGAGTATTGTTTAACTGTAACATATAGTTTTTCTGGGTGAAAGTTGAAGGTCCTAAGTTTAGCATAAATGGTTGAAAAACGTAAAATTCGAATACTTGTTTTTGTATAGTTTTTTTCCCAATTATTGCTATTTTGCAACAAGGGTGACTATTTTTTAAATTTTCAACCAACTTTATGTTGTAGAAAACTTAATTACAAAACTTTTATGTCAATACAACTTTTCTCGGAAATGAATATTCTTAAAGTTGTAATCAAAAAACGAAGAAAAAAATCGAATTTTTCCTTCATTTTTTGACATTTTGATTATTTAAACAATGTTCCGGACCTTTTTGAGAGGGAGGATAACTCAAATATTATTATTTGAGTCATTTCCAAGCAATTTCTCCAAAAAAATTTGAGTCACCTCTCAACGTCCAAATGTACTAATATTTTTACAGATCCGCCCTGGTCTAATATCGATGTGCAGAACCAACAATACACAATTTCTACACTCTACAGACAGCATTTAGTTTAAAAAGTATTGTTGCTTAATCAAAAATTGACACTTGATAATGAAAATAATATCGCAGTGTCGCATTGAACGTGTGGATGCCTTCAAATACCTGGGCATAGAAATCAATCAGACGAATTCCGTATGTAACGAAATTAATGCACGTATTTCCAATGCGTGCATTGGAAAACATGCGTAAATTAGTACATTCTTTCACGGTTTTTGCTCTAAATTTTAAAGAACCGCTTGGATTGACATGAAATTTGGCATACGCATAGCTGATATGTCAAAGAAAAAAAGTGATATTGTGCCGATGTGTGCTTTTGCCATGGGGGTGACTTTCACCCCCTCTTGGGAGTGAAAAAATATAAGTCCAAAATAAGTCCGGAAATTGATAAACTGACTAATTTTAAGTAACTTTTGTTCTATAGAACTTTTTCGCCAAGTCAACACTTTTCGAGTTATTTGCGAGTGAATATGTTCATTTTTCAACAAAATAACTACATTTTTAGACGGTTTTTTCGCAAATAACTCAAAAAGTAAGTATTTTGACGAAAAAAACGTTTTTAGCAAAAATATGGCCTGCAAGTAATTAAAAAAAAATGGTGTAGCCGTTAGGTCTTTCGACCTCGTAAAGCCGGAGTTATAGCCAATGAAAAATAGATTCATATCCACCAAATTTCAAATAGAATATTTTGAAGTGAAATATCCAAAAAATTAAGCAATTTTTGGGAAGAATTTATTATAACTTTTTTAAAGTGTGTAAAAAGAGCTTTATTTCTGTTTTTATAAAAAGTTATTATCATTAAATTTAAGCAAGTTACGCTCAAAATAAAGTTGGTCCCTTTTGTTTTGGCAAATAAAAATCGGGAAGACCACCCCCTAATTAGCAACTTAAATGAAATAAATCGTTACCGCTCCATAAATTATTTTACTTATGTTGTGTTTATATGATTTGTAAGTTTCATCGATTCAAAGTGCTTATTTTTGAAAAAAATTGGTTTTAAAGTGAAATTTTTAAAAATTTTAATTTTGAAAAATATGATTTTTTTTCAAAATAACTTAAAAATTGTTAGAGATACTAAAAATCTCGAAAAACAAAAAAAGTCAGCATTGCTTTGCTGAATATCATGTATTTTTTTGTTTTTCTGTTAGACAAAAATTGATTAAGATTTGGTGTTTCTAAATTTGCATACATTCGTGATCCGTGACTCGTTTAACCCCTTTTAACTGCAGCCCATCAAAAATAAGGACTTTGAACCGATGAAACTTACAGATCATATAAACAATACATACGCGAGTCAAGAAACTTGTGAAGTCGTAACGATTAAGTTCATTTGACATACTAATTAGGGGGTGATTTTCCCGATTTTTTTTACCAAAAAAAAAAGGAACTAACTTTATTTTGAGCGTAACTTGTTTACTTTTGATGCTAGAAATTTTTTTTATTAAACAAAAATGAAGCTTTTTTTAAACACTTTAAATAAGTTGTAATAAGTTTTCCCCGAAATGTGTTTCATTTTTGGTTATTTCACGTTAAAGTATTCCATTTTAAATTTTACGAATATGAACCTAATTTTAATTAGCTATAACTCTGCTTCTACTAGGTATACAGACGTGATATATACACCATTTTTTTTTAAATATTTTACAGGCTCTATTTTTGCTAAGAATCTTTTTTCGGCAAAATACTTACTATTTGAGTTATTTGCAAAGAACCGTCTAAAAGCGTGGTTATTTTGTTGAAAAAATGAACATATTCACTGGCAAAAAACTCGAAAAATATTGACTTAGTGAAAAAACTCTATATAAAAAAAGTAGAGGTTTTGCAATATTTTACCGTTAAAGAATAGACTAAATAGATGTAACGAAAAAGATGAAGCTTAGCTCAGGACATTCGAGAGAAAAATCCTGAAAAAAGTATGTATATGGTCCGGTGAAAAAGGAAACGTCATATGGAGAACAAGGAGAAACGACGAGGTTAATGCACTGAATGAATACAGGGAATGAACAGGGTATGATATTATAAGATTTGTGAAAAGTCAAAGACTGTCATGGTTGCAACATGTCCAGAGACAAGAAGATGCAAAAACAGCAAATAAAATATTAGGATAATCCTCCATAAAGGATTTATTTATCGAGTAGCATTCTATTTATATTGCTTTACCTGCAAATACCTGGTCCTAGAAATCAATCAGACGAATTCCGTATATAACGAAATTAATGCACGTATTTTCAATGCGTGCATTGGAAAACATGCGTAAATAGATAAAACGAAAAAAGATGAAGCTTAGCTCAGGACATCCGAGAGAAAAATCCTGAGAAAAGTATGTATATTGTCCGGTGCAAAAGGAAAATGGCATATGGAGAATAAGGAGAAACGACGAGGTTAATGCACTGAATGAATACAGGGAATGAACAGGGTATGATATTGTAAGATTTGTGAAAAGTCAAAGACTGTCATGGTAGCAACATGTCCAGAGACAAGAAGATGCAAAAACAGCAAATAAAATATTAGGATAATCCTCCATAAAGGACTTATTTATCGAGTAGCATTCTATTTATATTGCTTTTTCTTATATAACACCTGTACGATGTATGCATACTGCTATCTGGTCACAAATGACCAATTATCAGTTATTCTCTGACCTAACTTAATAACAAATACTTAAATCTAAGGGCATACCCTATGGCTTACTCTTATTATATCTATCAACTAATGCACTACAATTAACATGCAATAACATCACAGCACTATGCTCTGCTTTTTACACTAAACTGTTACATATTTACACTAACTCAAATGGTTTTGTCCTCATGAGTCTTCTCTTTAGTTCAGTGTTGTCAAGAAGCTGGATTGCCTCGACATTCACATGACTATGCAGCCTCTGCTCGTGACTTGCTGCTGTTCTCTTGATTACTTCGGTCACAGTTTCCATACCCAGGTCCTGGTGGAGGTTGCTGTTACGGATATACCAAGGAACATCAACAATGTTCCTCAGTACTTTGTTTTGAAATCTCTGGATAATATGTAGGTTACTAGCTTTGGTACAGCCCCAGAGTTGGCACCCATATACCCATACTGGCCTCAGTACTTGTTTATAAATGGATAATTTATTATGAATGGATAATGTTGAATTTTTTCCAATCATCCAATACAATTTCTTATACCTCATATATCTAGCTCCCCTCTTTTCTTTTTGACATGGACTTTCCAGCGCAGTCTCGCGTCTAGGGTGATGCCCAAGTATTTTGCTGATGTTGCCTAAGGAACTTGGGTATCATTTATTCTAACTGGGAAATTTTCTATTTTTTTTATTTGTGAAGTTAATGTGTGCCGATTTAGACTCATTTAATTTTATTCGCCATTTTCTGGTCCAGGTATGTATTGCATTTACTGAGAGTTGCAACTTATCAGTCGCTTCTTCACTAGTGTCTCCTATCGCTAGTATAGCTGTATCATCAGCGAAGGTGGCAATAGTGTTCTCTTCTAGTTCTGGAATGTCACACGTATGCAATAGGTACAGGACCGGGCCTAATACGCTCCCTTGTGGCACGCCAGCTTTGATCTCCCTTAAATCGGTGTACACTTCTTCTTGTTTAACTCTATAATATTGCTTTTAAAGTTAATAAATATAGATGTGCAGAACCACCAATACCCAATGTATCCGCTGTGAGATAATTCGGATTTAAAACCATATAAAGCGCCAAAAAAAAACTTAAAAAGCTAAATGTCCCCACTAAAACGGAAAACTTTACTTAAAGTTTTTAGGTTTTAGGACCTACTCTTCAGAATCCAATAGGTCCCCAAAGCGCTCGAGTGACTGCACATTTAGCATACTGTGCTCCCATACCATTATAAAAGTTTTCAGGGACTTTCGGCCCTCGGTAAAAACGTAATCTTTCATTCTGCGTTTAAATTTTTCAAAAATAATTTATATACAAAAATAGTTTTCTCAGGATTCGAAAAAAATGAATCCCCATTTGAATAGCATTGCAGCCGAAAATACATACCCAAACCCTTAAGCATTTCTGTTTAAAGTATGAAATAATTAAATGCCCATTTAAATGTGCCATCGTAAAATTTCGGAGGCCTGTCACTAAAAACATTTTTATAAATCGAAGAGCTTCTTCCAACGTAAATTTAAGATCTCGGTTCCTAAAAGGAAACCAACCAGGAACAAGGAATTGGACGCTTTGACTATAATTGTATGCAAACTGTCGTTCTGTGCGTCGAAGATAAGTAAATGAAAATGTTTCCTTCTTACAATTTGCTGAAATAAATTATTAATTACCTGCATTGTTCGCTTATGTATGACTATGCATAAGTACTAAGTACTAGGCAGTTCCTAACCGCCTCACTGAAGAAACAACTGACGGCTTGAACACCTTGTTAAAAGTGCATGGATTGTTGTTATAACATGAAGGACATCGCATCGGGCTCTAACTAATAAAAGGTGAGGACACTTCGTTGATGGAACGAGGATTTTTCTTATTTATGTACGTCAATTAAGCAAATATTAACATATTAGAATATATTTCAATTACTGATTTGTTATTGACGAATAACAATAATACTATTAGAAAAAATAACACTAGAGGCGTTTTCAAATGACAGTATGAATTTCTGATTAGGCAAGGGCCGTTCACTCGATATAGTCAGAAGTAAGGTTTAGCCCGGATAATTCGATATCCAAATATACAGGGTGTTAGTAAATAAGTATGAAAAACTTCAAGCGGTAGTTAATTCTACATGAAAAATAATGACAGTTTGCTTTATTAACATAATATGTCCGCAAATGCTTCGTTTCCGAGATACGGGATGTTGAAATTTTTATTTCAAACTGGCAATTTATTTATTGCTCTAAGACCGGTTGAGCTATGAAAATAAAATTTGGTGGGTTTTAAGAGATAGTTATTGCGCATGTTTTTACATTCAATTATGAATTTTGTATTCATCATTGGCGCGCCTACGGGTAATAGTCTTAATTTTTTTTAAAGAAAAAAATAGTACGCCACTCAGATATTTCAAACTAAAAATTATTTTTAAATGCTATATTTACAGTTAAGTCCGGGAATCTTTACCCGTGCGTCATCATTTAAAGCATACGAAATAAGTCAATGAAAAGTCGGAAATTGAAATTTACTAAACGCAACAGCAAGTCACTTACTGTTCTGTTAAACTAAAAACTTAAACTACTGTCACAAAAAGTTTTGGCTTACTTCATCAAAATGTACGTGTATCAACAAGCATTGAAAAACTAGAGTTCTTCCTGCAATGCGAAGGTCTACATACTGTATGTGTCTGTTTAACTGAGCACTGGAAATCTAAAGAACAACTAGAACTACACCATATAAATGGATTTTCTCTGGCTTCATCTTTCTGCCGTGACCAAGGTGAACATGGAGGGTCTTCAATCTATGTGAAAGAGGGTGTGGTTTGGAAGGAATGTTCTAATAGATGTTCTCAATCTGAGAAATATAATTTTAAATTGAGTGCTGTTGAAATAGACTATTGCCTTTTTAATTGTGTTGTGTTGTGTATTTATCTGACTGGACGTGGCTCTGTTGATGTTTTTATGTCAAAACTGGATCTAATACTTGATGTACTAGTCTTCGAAGGTAAGGCTATAATATTAACAAGTGACTTTAATATAGATTTCAAATCAAATTCACTAAGTAAGCAGAACTTGGTAAATGTTTTAGATTCTTATGGCTTAACCGTAACTGTGAATGATTATACAAGAGTAACTGTGACTTTTCATCGACTTATTTCGTATGCTTTAAATGATGACGCACGGGTAAAGATTCCCGGACTCAACTGTAATTTATGATAAGATTCCTTTCTTGACTTTTTCTGATATGGTGTATCGTTTTTATGCAAAAAATAAAACATCTTGGCGCGTATTTTTCACTTCCTAATACGAGTGCATTATCAAAAACTATTTAAATACTAATCTAGAACAATAACAGAAAATATTACTAATAAGATTTTAAATAGGTGCAAAGCTACAACAAATGTTCAAAGCGACCTGCTTTAAAGGTGACAGAAGAATTTTATATTCATCATGGCGCGCATACGGATAATGGTCTGAATTTCTTTAAAGACAAAAATAGTACTCCACTGAGATATGTCAAATTAAAGATAATTTTTGAATTCCTCGTTCAATTTACAACAAAAAATTTTTCTTGACATTTTTTCATATGATGCGCCGTTTTTACACAAAAAATAAAAAATCTTAAAAAAAATAGTTTTTCTTTAAAAAAATTTAGATGATTCCCGTACGCGCGCCAATGATGAATATAAAATTCTTCTGTCACCTCTAAAAGACGTCATTTTGAACATTTGTTGTAGCTTTGCACCTAGTTAAAAATCTTATTAGTAATAATTTCTGTTATTGTTCTAGTTTAGTATTATTATATTAAATAGTTCTTGATAATGTATTAAGAAGTGAAAAATACGCGCCAAGATGTCTTATTTTTTTGCACAAAAACGGAGCACCATATGAAAAAAGTCTAGAAAGGATTATTATCATACATTAAACATAGAATTTAAAAATAAATTTTGGTTTGAAATATCACATTGACGTACTATTTTTTTCTTTAAAAAAAATCAGACCATTACCCGTAGGCGCGCCAATGATGAATACAAAATGCTTAGTTGTATGTCAAACAATGCGCAATAATTGCCTCTTAAAACTCACCAAATTTCATTTTCATAGCTCAACCGGTCTTAGAGCAATGAATAAATTGGCAGTTTGAAATAAAAATTTCAACGCCCCGTATCTCGGAAACAAAGCATTTGCGGACATTATGTTTATAGAGCAAACTGTCATTATTTTTTCATGTAAAATTACTCCTTAAAGTTTGTAATACTACTAACACCCTGTATATACAGGGTGTTCGATTAATAATTGGAAATACTTTAACTGGAGATTTCTGGGGTCAAAATATTGAGGTTTAACCCAAATCACTTAAATAAAATGTAGCTCGTTTCTGAGTTACAGGGTGTGTTATTTACAAATTTAAAATATATTTGTACCCAGTACTTAAAAAACTACTTGACATATCCTCGTTATACTAAGCAGGGCGTGTAGGTCAGTACACCCTATTAAATTATCTTAAATAAAATGTTTTTGGCTACTAACAGAGGCGTCTGATGGGGGAAAATGAATAGTTGACCCTTCTTAAATTCTACTCCAATGCTTGAATTGCTATTTTATCGCAATTTTTAGATTCTCCGATACTTTCTATGCAAATAACATACTCTTTATTCGTAACGATAAAATCATTATTCTCCAAGATATTTGAAGTTAAAAATAAAGCGACACATTTTAATCAATGTACTTATTAATTATGTCGGTATTTTTTTGGCACTTAATTTGTTATGCAAATTGAATTTTAATCGTTATTAACAAAAAAACATAATATTGTTCAATTAAAATAGACCTGTTCGTTTTGATTCGATTCGAGTCTCTGATACGTGTTTCTAGGTTTACCCGTTATCAAGAGGCTTGGCAAGAAGACTAAATGGAATCAAAATGCGCCGACTGGTTGGTAAATATATTTAAATATTCTACCAACGTATGCCTTTAGCGACCTCTAACGAGGTAAGATGAAGTGAGTATCGATAACGATTAAAGTAAACTGTCAACCGGAGGCATATTCATGCCATCGGACGGTGCTAGGAATCTATTCCACTAAAACATCAGCAGCTTACCCATATACACCGCTATCATTTTGTACTCTGCGTCAAGTATATCGTGAAACCAATAAATACCAAATTGTATTTATTTGTATTTAACTATATTTATTTTTATCTAATTTCATTAATTCATATAATTTTATTCAGTTTTATTTATTTTTATTTACTTTTATTAATGTTATTTAATGTTGTTTAATGTTATTTAATTTAAATTAAATTTTATTTTATTTAATCAACACCTATAGAGTTGGAACTACCCCGAACCCAATCATAAATACAGGGTTGTTTTGAATGTAGATAGAATGAAACTGTTATATTCATTATAAGATAAACAAATTTAAGATTGTAACTGTTGCACTGTAAACTTTATTTTCGTACTTCCGGGCCTAAAGTGACAACTTCACTCCCTTGTGACAGGTACTAAAGTGTCACATTTAATCGCTCCGGGATTAAATATTGACGAAACTCCCGGAACGATTAAATCACAAACAAACGAATTTAAGGGATATTTTATTGAAAAATATAATTAATTAGAATGGTAATTAACGTTAATATTCAAATTAATATTGTGACAGTTCGTCATATTGACCAGTCTTTCCTGGGTTAATGCAGCAGGTAACTGACGAGTAACAGATAGGTCCTTTTCATATTGAACTGGTGTTTGTTTCGAAGATCCTGCGGAAACAGGAAGCGAGAATGAGGACTGTGGCATAACTATAGTGGACGAATCGGCGACTTGACCAAATATTTTATCTGAAATTTTTTGTTTATTTTTAATAGACGATTCAATATATCCCTCGGCCACGTTGGAGGATTTCCATCCTCCATGTCTCTTCAGCACGTCTATTGTTGCTCCCGAATCAGCTAACAAAGACGCAGATGTGCGTCTAAAACAATGTCCCGTATAAGACGTCGCATTTTCTAATTTCAAGAAAGCTGCTATTTGCCGTGGAATTGTACCAAACATGTTTTTTCCTACTACTCGCGTAGTACATTCTTTGTTGATGTATTGAACAAAAAATTTTGAATGAGTTGTCCCTGTCTTTCGCAATGCCACATATTTCCGAAATATCGCCACAAAACTGATGGCACTGTTTTCTGAATTTTTGATCACAAAATTTCGGTCAATTTTATTTTTGGTGTTTCTAATCGCAATTAGGAAGGAATCGCCCAAATCTCTCACATCGTCGATTTCTAAATCAACCAACTCTTTTCCACGACAAGCTCCCGCAACGCCCAAAATAAGTGCAACCTACAAAAAAATTGATTTCTTAAAATTTCTGAATATAAACAAATTTCCAAATTTACCTTAAGCATTAAATATTTATCATCCGGAGCCTCCCGTAAGAACTGATCTACCTGCTCAGACGTGAGAATTCTTGACTTCTTTGGCTTAAATCCCTCATTTCTTCTCTTCAAAAAAGCTAATAATTTTGGAAATTTACTTATATCAATATCTTCTCTAATGTTAATAACCGATTTCAGCATTGAGTAATGTGCCCAGAGAGTTGAGGCACAAACCGCTTTTGATTTATCATCGAAGTAGACTAACAGCGCATTTTCAGTAGGTTGTCTCACATTTTTTAAGCGGCACCACTTTTTAAAAGCATCGTACTGCTGCTCGTATAGTTTTCTAGATTTCGGTGGTAACAATTCTTCACCTACTTCGGCTGCTCTTTTATCAATATCAGATACACCTTCTTCACTCATGATACCAATAATTATCAATAACAATGTTTCTTTACAATGACACTAGTAATGACAATGTTTCTAAATTATAACTGTCACAACGCAATGTTACTATGGTAACTTATTTTAAAGACAGTTTATTAAATGAGTTGAAGAGAGAAAAAACTGATTGAAATTATTGAAATAATTAATAAAATCATACCGGAAGTACGAAAAGTATCGTATATACCTTGCGACTGAAGTACATTTAATCCTTCAGGTAAATTATGGCCCTCCCTGCGGTCGGGCCATAAACTTTACCTTCAGGATTAAATGTACTACTTCAGTCCCGCGGTATATAATGTACTATTTGTTACTTTTAACTAAACTTTATTACTTCAAACATCATGTGTAATTAATTAAAAATAATAATAAAACCTCATTCACATCGAGCAATTTTCAACGAAAACTTTTTGTTTATAAATTTGCAAAGAGTGTGTGTTATTGCGTTGCCGCTCCTGCAATACATAGAGCAGGTGTATCGATGGATTCTTATGTAGTTTTGCCTTCTGAATCCAAATCTGAAAACGGCATTTCGATATCTCTAACCGTCTTCGAGATAATCGACCTCAAAATCTAAAATGTGACGTCACAATCCGGTTATCTCCTACAGACGCACTAAACGTCAGCTCAAATGGTTGATTAGGAAGTAGGCTACTTTTTTTTTAAATCTCGATTTGCCAAGCATAGGTTATTTACATTTAAGTTTGACACTTCGTGAATGTCAAACTAAATTTTAAATTAAGTATTAATAAAACATCAATGACATTTGATAGTGAATTTAATTATTATATAAAATAAATAAGATGTTCAAAAATACAATTTGAGTATAAATATTTTAAAAGCAATAATTTATTAACAGTTTTAAAAAGGTTTATACCAGTATAAATACGGCCTCCCCTTTATGATAAATGGACTGTTCCATTTGCTATAAAATTAAAATATTATGTATACCTAGTCGTTCCCTAAACTCGACACAACTGGCTAGTGATTGTAGAAGGTAATTTTTTGTTTTTTGAGAATTTTGCCGAAATTGGCAAAATTACTAATTATTTAGTAATAATTATTAACTATTTAGAAATTATTCTTTTGTCGAATTGGCAAAATTATTGACTAAAAGCACTAGCCAGTATTGTGTCTGTGTACATCCTTCTAATGGAAAAAAATATTTGAAAATTTTTCTTAAATTATGGATACCAAGAACATTTTCATTTATAACTCTTTTATTTTTAATTTGACAAATAAAAGTTATTCTTCATAAAAAGCTCTTCTTGTTCTAAGATTTAATATGCAACCGTGTCCCAAAAGTAGGGGAACGGTCGAATATTTCGCGAACTAAACATCGGATGGAAAAACTGAAAAATACGTGTTCAATCATTTTCAAAAATCTATCCAATGACACCAAACACCAACTCCCACTACACGCCCTGGAGGTGGGGTGGGGGGTATCTTTAACATCTTAAATGGAAACCCCTAGTTTTTCTTGCAGATTTGCATTCGTTACGTAAAAGTAAGCAACTTTTATGCAAGACATTTTTTCGAACTGTGGATAGATGGCGCTATAATTGGGAAAAACGATTTATCCTGATACCATAGGTAAATTATAGAAACGGTCTAATATCTCGAGAAATACACTTCCAAATAAGAAACCAAAAAACAGGTTTTTAATATTTTTCGGAAACCTATCGATAAACACTAAACCTGACCCTCCAACCCACCCCCTGGAGGTGGGGTGGGGAGTAACTTTAAAATCTTAAATAACAACTCCCACTTTTTATTGCAGATTCTAATTCGTCATGAAAAATTAAGCAACATTTATTTGAAACATTTTTTAAACTTAGTTTTTCATGACAAATCCGAATCTGTAATGAAAAGTGGGGGTTGCTATTTAATATTTTAAAGTTACCCCCCACCCCACCTCCAGGGGGTGGGTTGGAGGGTCATGTTTAGTATTATTCGATAGGTTTACGAAAAGTATTAAAAAAATTTGTTTGGTTTCTCATTTGGAAGTGTATTTCTCGAGATATTAGACCGTTTCTATAATTTACCCATGGAATCAGGATAAATCGTTTTTCCCAATTATAGCTCCATCTATCCACAGTTCGAAAAAATGTCTTGGATAGAAGTTACTTACTTTTGCGTAACGAATCCAAATCTGCAAGAAAATCTAGGGGTTTCCATTTGAGATTTTAAAGTTACCCCCCACCCAACCTCCAGGGAGTGTAGTGGAGGTTGGTGTTTGGTGTCATTGGATAGATTTTTGAAAATGATTGAACACGTGTTTTTCAGTTTTTCGATCCGATGTTCAGTTCGCGAAATATTCGACCGTTCCACGACTTTTGGGACACCTTGTATAAAATTTTATTAATTTTATACGAGGTATATAAAAAATATGAATTTCGATCAAGAGTAAACTACCTTTATAGTTCATAACATTTAAATTAGAATGATATAATTGCACATTAAAACATAATTATTAATTCTAAACTACTTTTCATAATAGAAATAAATATACAAAGTTTTCGTTATGACAATGCTCGCATTTTCAGCTTGTTGTTTATTAATTACGAATTCCTTTTGTTTATTTTAAGTTTATTGTATACAAAAGTTTGTTTTTACTGCAGGGTCAGCTAGTAAAGAATATTATTCATTGGATTTTCTTTACGCGAATAAATGCATTTATGTGTCAAATAATTTTAAAGTACTATGTAAAAATATTTTTTAAATTTTTAAATAAAACATCCTGTAACTCTGTCAAGAGCCAAATTATGATTAAGCGCATAAGTGCAAAATTTCGCTCCATTGTAAGGATTAAACCTTAATATTTTGAGCCCAGGAATCTACAGTTAAACCATTTCCAATCATTAAGGAAACACCATATTAATAAGTTTTGGCTACAGATTCTAAACCAAGGCCAGAAAACAAAACAAAAAAAATTGTTACTCAAAAAAGTGATACTCGATTATTCTTTTAGAAAACTAATAAATAACCTGTATTTGGTACTAAACCTAACCAGCAAATATATTAAATATAGCTGAAAAATAAACAAATGTCGAGAATAGTTATTTTCCTAACAAGTGCAGAAAGTCATACTTTTCCGCACGCGACTGCAGTTTGCCGAACGACGCGAAGCGGGAGTTCGGCAAGCAGTCGAGTGCGGAAAAGAGACTTTCTGCAAGCGTTAGGAACAATATTTTTTCTACGAGTCTTTAAAAAATGACCAAATCTTAACCCGCCATTACACGCGCTATGAGGGAATCCCTCACCATATTTGTTTATAACCAATGACATTGTGTAAACTAATACGATAACCTTAAGCACCCAGGAATGCCTTTAGCATGGTTCATGAGAGGGTATGAAAAAGTTATAGAATATTTCAGGCGGTCAGTGTGCTGTGTGATAGTTGAAAGAAGAGACATCCCTCTTCAAGTGAGGGAATTCCTCACTGCGCGTGCAATCACAGTGAAATCACGTTTCTATTATCTCAAAGAAACTTTTAGGTTTTTATTTAATATTTAGGTAGGTTTAATTAAAATATTATTGTTTGGATTAGGTTAGGAACAGTGGCACACCGAGGGGGGGCTTGGGGGTTAAAATCCCACCCAGAGCATATAGAAATATATATAAAAGAAAGTAGGAAAATGTAACTTTTCTTTCACAAATAATACAAAAAACTTTCGGTGCCCAAGCAAACCCCCTCTCCCCCCCAGAGGAAAGTTCTAGGTTAAGAACCCATTTTGAAATTTACCTATTCTAATTGGGAAATAAGCCACAATTTAACTTGAAAAATTGATTTTATTGACGTTTCGAATTCCACCTCGGACGTCGTTATCAAAATACAAAATATTAATAGTTAATTACATAAATGCCACAAAGAAATAGCTTCAGAACAGTTGTTAATTTTAATTTGTACTTTTAGTAAAATTAATTCGCGTAAAAAACGTTAATTTCTTCAGTGGCTTGCTGAAATTGAAAATTAAGAAAACTTGCTTTTGATCTATATTATTTTTACTTTTGTTTTGTTAAATTAATAAAAAAAATGGTTTACGAGACTTTCTATAATATGTGAGTACAGCCCATTTTATATTTATACATGTTGACATTCATTCTTCGTCGAAATAAGTCGAATTTATGTAGGTGAGGGCGATGCTCATACGCGTGCAACCACGTCACAATACAAGACGCGTGTAACGGCGGGTTAATCAATGAATTAAATTAATATGAAAATACATACACGAATTAATTCTTTGACAAGGTTGTCAAAACCAAAGTTTCAGCATAATTGGTTAGCATGACGACGATCTTGGTTTCCATGACGACGATTCAAAACCACTGTTATTGTCTACTGATTTGACTTTCGAATATTATGTCAAAATAATTTTAT
Organism: Diabrotica virgifera virgifera; assembly: GCF_917563875.1. NCBI lineage: Eukaryota > Metazoa > Arthropoda > Insecta > Coleoptera > Chrysomelidae > Diabrotica > Diabrotica virgifera. Next base: position 267,314,291 of record NC_065445.1, on the reverse strand, counting down.
TTCATCGAATTCTCGCCTTAATTTCATTAAAACATGAACACAATAAGATATATTTGAAATAAATTAGTAAATAATATCTAAATATTAGTTTATTGCATGTATTATAATTACTTTAAGGCCATATTAACATATCTAAATTAACACGCGTGCGGAAAAGTAACACGCGTGCGGAAAAGTAAAACGCGCGCGGAAAAGTAAAACGCGCGCGGAAAAGTAACACGCGTGCGGAAAAGTAAAACTTTCTTAACTAAAATGCGTGCGCTAAAGTAGACATTTTTGCACGCTCGTAGAAAATAGTTATTTTCCTAACAAGTGCAGAAAGTCATTATTTTCCGCACGCAACTGCAGTTTGCCAAACGACGCGAAGCGGGAGTTCGGCAAGCAGTCGAGTGCGGAAAAGAGACTTTCTGCAAGAGTTAGGAACAATATTTTTGCTAAGAGTCTTTAAAAAATTACCAAATCTTAATCAATTAATTTAATTACATAATATGAAAATACATACACAAATTAATTCTTTGACAAGGTTGTCAAAACCAAACTTTCAATATAATTAGTTAGCAGGACGACGATCTTGGTTTCCATGACGATGATTCAAAACGACTGTTATTGTCTACCGATTTGACTTTCGAATATTGTGTCAAAATAATTTTATTTCATCAAATTGTCAGTAGTAATTGCACAAGAGCTCTAAAATTATTGAATTTTTCCCGAGTGACACTTTGACAGTCTTAATTTCACGAGCCAAAGGCGAGTGAAAGTATGTCAAAGTATCACGAGGGCAAAAATTCTATATTAATTTTAGAGTTCGAGTGCAATTTGTTGCGATTATTTCATGAATAAAACTGTTCAAAACCAATATTTTATTGTAATTTATTTATGTAAGTACAAATTAGTACAATTAAACACAAAGTTTTTATAAATATTTGACGATTGAAAGTCATCACTTTTATAATTTTTAAAACATTAATTGTCATTAATGTCACTGAATGTATTTTTTCGTAGCAACGAAGGGCATCTGACGTAATATACTTAACGACGGGCAATTATCAAAAATTATCGATTTAATTCAGATTTCTGTAGCTTTCTATTGGTCAGAATCTCCTATGAATGAAATAATCGCGCTAATTTCATTAAAACATGAACACAATAAGATATATTTGAAATAAATTAGTAAATAATATCTAAATATTAGTTTATTGCATGTATTATTATTACTTTAAGGCCATATTAACATATCTAAATTAACAGGCGTGCGGAAAAGTAAAAACCGCGTGCGGAAAAGTAACACGCGTGCGGAAAAGTGAAACTTTCTAAACTAAAATTCGTGCGCGAAAGTAGACATTTTTGCACGCTCGTAGAAAAAAAAATTTTGTAACAATTTGTTGGAATCATGTTGGTACCATTTATTTATGACATCATTGAATCTATATCATTATTTTGCAGGTACTTGTAGGTAAAATTGCCCCATATTTTAATTTTCCCTTGGTCGCAGCTGCAATTTCTATTAGTTATGATAGCCGTCTTTTTCTCTAACTTGGTAAAATAAATAAAGATGTAGAAAATATGCTATAATAGCCCCTATTATTTTGATATAAATATTGCTGATAGTAGAAGGAGGGTGTTGACGATAGAGGCTATTAGGTAAAAAAGTGCAATTATCCCTCATTAATTCGAATTAATTGTCTTTTCTTGATGAAGTATTTTATGTGCGTATTTATTGCAGTAATTAATTATTGGGAATATATTTTTAATTAAGTAGGAGTCAAATTATTATACTTACAGTGTACCTTAATACAACGTTTTGTTAAGAGCGTAGGCGCAAAATGTCCGGCCAATGCTTTTTAAATGCATTAATTTTTTTTTTCGAAACCTGAAAAAACTAATAAATATTTTTGAAAAGTTTAAACGTACAATCAAAGACTACATTATTACCGAGGGCCAAAAGTCCCTTAGAATAAACAAAAAGTTTCTTTTGACAGATATTTGAAATTAAATATCATACTCAATTTTCTCTTCTTTTTCACCCCTGTAGTTTATTAAAATAAACATTATAGAAGTTTTCAGGGAATTTCGACCCTCGGTAGTAATGAAATCTTTTATTCTGCGTTTAAACTTTTCAAAAATACTTATTAGTTTTCTCAGGATTTGAAAAAAATTAATGCATTTAAAAAGCATCGGTCCGAAATTTTCATCGATATCAGAAGGCAGTTAACCAACTATCAAATAGGAAACTCGTCGATATCCTAACATCACGACTGGATGGTAAGGATATATAGCCCAGTAAATGAACGGAAAATTCGGCGATACCGTGTAATTTTCAGGGGCAACTCCGAATTGCATAAAAATTTGGATTTTGGTTCTACTTACCCTCCACTTCAAAGTTGAAATTGTGCCGTTGGTTGCTTTTACTTGGGGGGTGACAGTCACCCCTTCTCGGGGGTGAAAAAACATACGTTCAATATAAGACCGGAAATGGATAAATTGACTGATTTTAAGCAACTTTTGTTTTATAGAGTTTTTTACGTAAGTCAATACTTTTCGAGTTATTTGCCATTGAAAATGTTGATTTTTCGACAAAAAAACTACGTTTTCAGACGGTTTTTCGCAAATAACTCAAAAAGTAAATACTATATCGAAAAACATATCCTTGGTAAAAGTGTAGCTTATAAAAAACCCAAAACAATGGTGTATCAGTAAAGTCTATCAATCAAATAAAAACAAAGTTGTAGCTCATGAAAAAGACGTTCTTAATCGTCTAATTCCAAATCGAATATTTCAAGGTGAAATCACCGAAAAATTCAGCACTTTTCGGGAAAAACCCATTTAAACTTTTTTAAAGTGTTTATAAAAGCTTTGTTTTAATTGTTAACAAAAGTTTTAGCATTAAAAATAAGCGATTAATAAATAAGTTGATTTCATGTAATCGAATGAACTATCTTTCAGTAAAATCGTCCCAGGAACGCAACTCATAAATATTGGCAATATCATTTTAAAATCTTCTACTTTAAAATGTATCATATGTATATGAATTGCCGATATAAATGGGTCAAATTAAATAAATTATTAGAAGAATTTTTTTACTAAGCAACAACATTTTTGTTTATGTTAGTATTATTTTGTATTTTGACAACGGCACCCGATTTGGGCGTCGGAACGTTAATAAAAATCATTTTTTAATAATATTGTGGCTTATTTCCCATTATAAATAGTTAAAAAATAAGCGAGTTATGCTCAAAATAAAGTTGGCCCTCTTTTTTTTTGTAAAAACTCATGAAAATCTCGCCGTGTTTAGCTCCCCAAATGAAATTAATCGCTACCGCTTTACAAACAATTTACTTACCTATCTATTTTTTATATGATCTGTCAGTCTCACCGGTTTAAAGTGTTTATTTTTGAAAGGGTTATAATTGAGAAAGCTTGAATGGATCACTAATCAGGAGTGTATGCGAATTTTGAACAGGCATATCTTAACCAATTTTTGTCTTACGGAGAAACAAAATGAAACTAGCCTATTTATAATAGTAAAGCCTACATTTTTTTACTCTTTAAGATTTTTCTTATCACTAATACTTTTTACACGTTATGTTAAAAAAAATGAAATTTTTCAAAAATTTTTAGAAATTTTTTTTTACTATAAAACCAAATGTTTTTAAAAATAAGCACTTCAAACCAATCAAACTTACAGATCATATAAACAATACACATACAGTTAAAATAGATGGCAAAGCCAAACGATTAATTTCATTTAGGGTGTTAAATAGAGGGAGGTTCTCACGATTTTTTTTTTACCAAAAAAAAGGGGCCAACTTTTTTTTTTTCAGTGTAACTCGTTTATTTTTGATGCTGTAAACTTTTGTAAAAAGCAAATAATAAGCTTTCTTTCGATACGTTAAAAATGTTAATAAGGTTTTCCCGAAAAACGCTTCTTTCTTTGGTGATTTCGCGTTGAATTATTCGATTTGGAATTATATGGATTGGACGAATAAGAACGTATTTTTCATGAGCTACAACTTTGTTTCTACTCAATTTGTAGACTTTACTGGTACACCATTTTTTTCGTTTTTTTATAGGCTACACTTTTGCTAAAAATATTTTTTTCGATAAAATATTTATTTTTTGAGTTATTTGGGAAAAACGGTCTGAAAACGTAATTTTTTTGTCGAAAAATCAACATTTTAAATCGCGAATAACTCGAAAAGTATTGACTTACGTAAAAAACTTTATAGAACAAAAAATGCTTAAAATAAGTAAATTTATCCATTTCCGGCCTTATTTTAAACACGCGTTTTTCCCCAAAGTTTACCCCCAAGTAAAAGCAACCAACGGCATAAATTCAACTTTGAAGTGGAAGGTAAGTAGAACCTAAATCCAAATTTTCATGCAATTCGGAGTTGCCCCTGGAAATTACACTCCAAAACGGTCATTTATTGGGCTAATAAGACTAATCTAAAACTTATATCTCCAGTGCAAAGCAACAGTACGATTAGAAAATAAACTGTCCGAGATCTTTACAGTTGGAAAAGAACTTAGTCGGGGTTGCATACTGTTATCAGCATTATTTAAAATGTACTCTAAAAGAAGCTTCTTTAAAAAGCCTTGGACGAATCAGAGGATGGATGGTATTACAGTAACTGGGCAACTTATAGTCGAGGAAATGAAACTGAAAATATGGCAAAACCTCGCAATTTTTTCGTCCAGCAATCTATTTGTACAAAAATTTGGCATTGGGCTCAACTTGGCATTACCCTCTAGTTCATTTTCTATGTGGAGCCATTGGACACTTTTGGTTTTTTAAGGGTGAAAACTACCCCTAAAAAACTACTTGTACAAAATTATAAAATAACATTTCAAACTTTAATATTGTCAACATTTGGTTCTTATTAGTTACATAATGATTGTTTTATGCTTCAAAATATATTATCATAATGTTTCAACCCTTAAAACCACCCTTGTTGGAGCTATATATAAAAAATGACTTATCCTAAAAGAATAATCTCGGCTTGCATCGATTTACATCAAAATTTGGGATTAGGATCATCTCACCCTGTACTTCATATTCTATAACATGCTCAAGGGCGTCGATTATTTTTAGGGGTGTAAACTACCCCTTGTCAAAAATTATATAAAAACATTGTAAACTTTAATATGGGTAAAATTTGGTTTTGATTGGTTAAAAGTAAGGATTGTTTTATTCTTTAGGATATATCATAATATTTCAACCCTTAAAAACCACCCTTAAGAACATTACAATTTTTATAAGTAGATAATTTAATAGATCTATACAGAAATAAAAGTAGAATTAAAGAATTACAAAAACATTTATTTACACATTTATTTCTATTATTTAAAATACGAATTTACAATTATGTAGCAGTACAAATACAAGTACTTATTAAGTCATCTTCCAGTATACGAACCAGTTCTGTGGTATTATACATGCATTGAAAAAGTTCCATAAGCGGACTATTCGAATATTTCGAAAAAAAAATTCGTTTTATAAACATAGCTCCTTCATTTTTGGCGATAAAAAGATATCTCGAAAACGACTTTGTAGAATTTTTGAAGAGCTATAAGACTGTATAAATTAAATTTTGTTAGATACCTTAGTTTTTAATTGGGGTGGGTTTAAAGGTATCGAATAAGGGGGTGTTTGCTCGTAAATAGAGGTTTTAAACAGCTATATCTCGCTAATTGTTCACTGTAATGAAAATATATGTACAATATAATTTTAGTTATTAAAATAGCTACAATTTAGTAATCTATCATTTTTTTCGTTTATCCAGTATTTTCGGAGATATTTTGAAGTAAAAGGTGAAAAATACAAAATTGCAAAAAATCAATTTTTCTGCATTTTAAATAGGTCAAACTTCTTGGGTGTATTGACAATACAAATATACAAGGAATTACAGAAAGGTGAAGACCAATTTTTAATTAGGAGGGTAGTTAGGGGTTATTTTCACTGATTTTTTCGTAGATAAAAGCAGGTACCGACTTTTTTTGATCGTAAGTCGCTGTATTTTCATGCTAGAAATTTTTTATTATTATTCTTTGAACGGCTTAATTATATGCTTGAAAAAAGATAATTTAAGTTTTCCTCCAAAAATGCAAAGTTTTCCCGTTATTTGGCTTTGAATATTTCAAATTATGCATTTGACGAGAAAAGCTAACATTTAACATGCCGTATCTCGGTTTGTATTGGTCTTAAGATATTATAGAAAAATAATTTAGTTTGTGTTACTAAAAGATACAATTCTGTTATCTACAGTTTTTTTGATTAAACGCATATTTTTCGAGGTATTCTCAAAAAACCCTCTAAAAAAGTCGATTTTTTCGACGAAAAACGTGTTACTTTCAAGCGCGAATAACTCGAAAAATATTAGTTTTACGAAGAAAATGTAAAAAACATTTTTTTCTTAGAATAACGTTTTACATCGACTTACATGGTTAAAATGTAATAAAAAATTCCCACCCCCGAGATAGGGTGGCAACCACCCCCAAGGTTTTAGCGTACAGCAATATGATATAGAAAATGATCCTTGGACTATTCCCTACTAGTCTAGTAAAATAAAATTACACTACATGTAAATCAAAATGTAAATTCGTACAGGTTGAAACAAATTTTATATCAAAGTTTAGGTGGGTACAAAAGATATTTTCAAGAAAGTATCCAAATCATACAAGGGGATCATTGTTTAAATAATTAAAAAGGGGTCATTTTTGCAAAAAAATTACTTTTTTAATTGCTGAGGTCATTCAATTACAAACGAAGGTCTATAGGATTGTTTTCTGTAAAGTTGAAGGGTAAATCTTTCACATAAGTCTTACTAGATTAAATTTGACCCCCTAGTTATTTAAATAATTATACATAAATCTTTAAAAACAAATTTGCAAAAAATTATTTTTAGCGTTTTAAATAAGCACTATAAAATATCTTATTTTACAGAATAAGTTGTACTATGATATCTGTATTAAGCAAAAAAAAATGGTCGAAAAATATTTAATATTTTTTGAGATATTGAATTTGTTTATTAAATGTTACTATATTTTCAATTGCAAAAACGCGGTTGTTGCCAAAGAAATATTCCCCTCTATTAAATCTTATTATTTTTATTTTTATGTATATTTTCGATAAATGTATTGATAAATTTAAATTTCAATTAAACTACCCCCTAAAATTGCATTTGAAAATAATTCAAATTTGTTTATAATTTGTTGTTTTAATAACGTCGCGGTGATTAAATATTTTAAAATGCCGTTTCGATAATTGGGTTCCTGGGAATTTTTCACTAATTAACAATTTTTTTTTCTTTTTTTCCTCTTCTTTTTTTTTCTTGGAATTGTATTACTAAGGGCCCTTTTTAGGTTAAGTTTCATTAAGAATGTCGAATCTCTAAGTTGTAGATTCTAGACCTAAAAATATCAAGATTGGTCTAAAATCACTTAAATAAAATGTGGCTACTTACTGAGTTACAGGGTGTTTTATTTAAAAATTTAAAAATTATTTTCACCAAGTACTTTCAAACTATTTGACGTATCCTTATCATACTTTACAGAAAGTGTGGGTACTATACAGTCTACTAAATTGTGATAAATAAAAGTTTCTAGCTACCACCAGAGGCGTACGACAGGGGCCAGTTAATGGTTGACTCTTCCCAAATTCTACGCCACTGAGGGAATTACTATTTTAGCGAAATTTTTCGATTCTCCAATACTTTCTATGTAAATAATATACTCTTTACTGGTAATGATTAAGTCATTAGTTTTCGAGTTATTGGACGTTAAAAATGAAACGGCATAATTATTTTGATTTATTCATTCATTCATTTTAAACTTTATCTTCAATTTAAACCAATATCTCTCAAACTGATGACTTTATCAATACCAATAACGTTATTTACATACAAAGTATTGGAGAATCGAAAAATTTCGCTACAATAGTAATTCACTCAGTGGCGTAGAATTTGGGAAGGGTCAATCATTCTCTATCCCCTGTCGTACGTCTCTGAGACTAGCTAGAAACGTTTATTAATTACAATTTAATAGGGTGTATAATAGCCACACTTTCTGCCAAGTATGATAAGGATACGTCAAATAGTTTTAAAGTACTTGGTAACAATAATTATTAAATTTTTAAATAAAACACCCTGTAACTCAGTAAGTAGCCACATTTTATTTAAAAGATTTTAGTTAAATGTTAATATTTTTAGGTCTAGAATCTACAACTCAGAGATTCGACATTCTTAATAAAATTAACCCTAAAAGGGCCCGTAGTAATATAACTCCAAGAAGAAAAAGAAGAAGAAAAAACGACAAAAAAATTTTGTTAATTAGTAAAAAAATCCCAGGAACCCAATGATCGAAACGGCATTTCAAAATACTTAATCTCCGCGACGTTATTAAAAAAAAATTATAAACAAATTTGAATAATTTTCAAATGCCATTTTAGGGGAGAGTTTAACTGAAATTTGAATTTATCAACACATTTATCGAAAATATACATAAAAATAAAAATATTGAAATCTTAAGCAGGTGAATATTTCTTTGGCAACAACCGCGTTTTTGCAATTGAAAATATAGTAAAATTTAAAAAACAAATTCAATATCTCAAAAACTATTAAATATTTTTCGACCAATTTTTTTTTGCTTGATACTGGTAACATAGCGCAACTTAGTCTGTAAAATAAGATATTTTATAGTGCTTATTTAAAACGCTAAAAATAATTTTTTGCAAATTTGTTTTTAAAGTTTTATACATAATTATTTAAATAAATAGGGGGGTAAAATTTAATTTAGTAAGTCTTATGAGAAATTTTTACTCTTCAACTTTGCAGAAAAAAATCCTTTAGACCTTCGTTTGGTAATTGAATGACCTCAGCAGTTAAAAAAGTAATTTTTTTGCAAAAATGACCCCTTTTTAATTATTTAAACAATGATCCCCTTGTATGATTTGGATACTTTCTTGAAAATATCTTTTGTACCCACCTAAACTTTGATATAAAATTTGTTTTAACCTGTACGAATTTACATATTGACTTTTTTTTATTTTATTAGGCTATACCTTCTGTGGAAATTTCTAGTAAATCCATGCTGGACGAATAAATTGCGAGCTAAAATGTTTCATTTCCTCGACTATTATAAACGATATTAGATACGCAGACGATACCGTATTGCTGGCAGACAGTGCACAGGGGCTTCAAAGCGTTATTAATAACGATATAGAAATCTGTTACAAATACGGCCTAAAATTAAATGGTAAGACGACAAAAATAATGATCATTAGTAAGAACACCAACATAAACGCCTAAATTACAATAAACGATACACAGTTAGAAAGAGTGGTGAAAATATGCTATCTGAGATAATACCTACGAAACAAAAACACGTATTGAAAAAGCCAGTTTTTTTAAACAGCCTTAGGAAGATTCTTTGCAACTTATCTGTACATATAATATACTAGTAAAAATTCATAAATATTGGGTCTTTAATGTCTCTTCAATGGAGTAGAAACCTGGAGTTTTACAGAAGATGCCATAAAATAGTTAGATGCATTTCAAATGTGGTGCTACCGACGCGACGTATCTTAAGGGTCTCATATATACGCCACACAACTAACATAACTATTCTCTAGAACTCTAGATGCTAAGAAAAACAAAGAAATTAATAACACCGTATATGCGCAATGATAAATACCGTCTTTTGCAAGGCAGGACGTAAACGTATATCCTGGCGAATCTTAGAAAGGACTGGTCTAACGTTAACTAATCTATTTCGAGCTGCTATGAATAAAATAAGATGTGGTCACCAACATCTCTAGAAGATAAGCACTTTTAAAAGAAGAAACGAGTACGCACATTTAGGCAAAATAAGTAACCTTAGTGGCCAGATTGGAAGTAAAAGCAAAGAATATATATATTCTCCTAGAAGAAGCTTTTATATGGAACAGATGGTCACCTAAGCTCCGTAGTCGTTGTCAGGTCTATACACCTACTCTATGCGAACACAAAATCCTATGCTAAAACGTTAAGGGCAGTACCCTTCTATATTCTTTGGTATAATAACTCTCACGTCTATATTCTTTGGTAAGAGGTAAAAAGCTTATAGGATGTCAAAATTCAATACTGTGGTCCAAAGGTATATCTCAGAAAAAAATACCTCTTTAACTCAATATCTAAGAGTATTGCACTGTCTGGATGACAGCTAAACAAATCCCTGGGACGTCGCTTATTTTCCTTATAACTGGACATATAACTTTTGTGGAAGATTTGCCACAAAAGCAAGACTGGAAGAAATACACAACGACAAAATGTAAAACGACAAAATATAAAAAATTTTATAACCTCATCAATACTTTAACGGTTATACACTCTTTTAATACAATTTATTTTCTTTAATATTCTTTTTGAAAACGATTTCCGGAGTGGATATCTTCTTCTTCTTCTTCCTATTTTATAAAAAGGCTCAATGCCTGTTTTACTTCGGTTTTTAGCCTCAATTGACAAATCTTCCATTTGGCGATTTGTCTCTTGCTATTTTCTGTCAGTCTTTCTAAGTGTTGATTCCATTCTATTTTTTTTTTCTTTTGGTCCAAATGTTTATTTCTTCTAGGTATACCACATCTCGCTCGTATTTCCTCACTTCTTACTCTGTCTCTTAGAGTTTGGTTTGTTATTTTTTTTTGTAAGACTTTCATTTCTGCTGTTTCCAGCAGTCTTTGTATTTTCGCCGTATCTGCTCTTGTTTCCGCTGTATACGACATTATCGGTCTTATTGTTGATTTATATATCCTGTTTTTCGTTTCCATTGTGAGGTATTTGCTTCTCCAGATTGTGTTGTTGAGACAACCTACTGCTCTGTTCGCCATGTTCACTTGTTTTTGTACTTCTTCTTCCACTTTTCCTTAGCTTGACAGTTTTATTCCTAAGTATTGTTTCCATCACTGTTCTATTATTTTGTTATTTACGACCAATTTACATCGTCTCGGTTCCGCTGATACCACTATTGATTTAGTTTTCTCTGTTGAGATCACCATGTTGTATATGAGAGCCGTGTCTTCGAATTCTTTAATTAATCTTTGTAGGTCATCTTCATTTTCGGCTTTTATTATGGTGTCGTCGGCGTAGTAGATTATCTTTATTTTCTTTTCTCCCATTCTATATCCTCTCCTTTTTTTTAACTTTCTTTATGATTTCATGCATTGTCAGATTAAATATTAATGAACTCAGCGAATCTCCTTGTCTAATGCCAGTTTCATACTTGATAGGTTGCGATAGTTTTCACTTACATCTTACCATAGCTATATGTTATCGTTATATGTATATAGGGTGAGGCAGATAAAGGGCCTATTAGAAATATCTCGAGAACTAAAGGTAACTGAATTATGAAAATTGGAATAATGGGGTTTTGAAGACTGATCTATTTAATGAAAATATTTTCATCTACTTGGTACTTCCGGTTTTACCGGAAGTTGCTTATAACTTCGTTTTTTTAAATGGGACACCCTGTATATTTTGACATTTTTGGATTCTCCTCGATTTCTTCTTTCTTAAAATATAAGTTTTGTACCATTATACAGGGTAGGTTAAAAGATATTTACATTTTCTTATTAATTTCGTAGCAATATTCACACCCTATATACCCTAATACGTTTTCTTATTAATTTCGTAGCAATATTCACACCCTGTAGGATTGTAGTAGTTTGACATAATAAACTCTATTTATATTCAAATGATTTTCAATATAGTCTACTATTGTTAGCAATTATTAGTATAGCTAAACTTTTAATTTTAGTATACAGGGTGGGTCTAAACTCGGAATGAGTATTTTCTTAAATGGAACACCCTTTATTTTAGTATTGTAATGAAATGATATTTCATGGTACTTTTTTATTTCTTAAGCATTCTCTATACCTAACTGCTTTAATTTGTGCTTAATTGTTAATCGCACCAACAATCTTAACTTCGATGGAATTTTGACAGTTCAACCATTATTGGCAATTTTAAGTATCAGTCTAGATTAATATGTATTTATTTCCAAAAAATTATTTGTGATTGAATATTTTCACGGCCAACCTAATACAATTTCACATATTTTGTGTTGCAATTAATGTTTTGCTTGAATCACCAATAACTCACAAATTAAAGCAGTTAGGTATAGGGAGTGCTTAAGTAATTAAAATATACCATAAAACAACATTTCATTACAATACTAAAATACGGGGTGTTCCATTTAAGAAAACTCAGAAAATACTCATTCCGTGTTTCGACCCACTCTGTATACTAAAACGAAAAATTTAGCTATACTAATAATTTTAACAATAGAAGACTATATTTAAAATAATTTGAACATAAATAGAATTTATTATGTCAAACTACTACAAGCCTACAGGGTGTGAATGTTGCTACGAAATTAATAAGAAAACGTAATTATCTTTTAACCTACCCTGTATAATATTACAAAACCTTAGATTTAAAGAAAGAAAAAATCGAGGAGAATACAAAAATATAAAAATATACAGGGTGTCCCATTTAAAAAAACGAAGTTACAGTCAACTTCCGGTATAACCGGAAGTAGCAAAGAGACCAAAATATTTTCATTAAATAGTTCACATCTCAAAACCCCTGTATAACAATTTTCATGATTTTCTTACCTTTAGTTCTCGAGATATTTCTAATAGGCCCTTTATCTGTCTCACCCTGTATATTCTCAATGGTTTTTATTAAATCCAGTGATATTCCCTTTTCATATAGTAAATGTATCTCGTCCCGAATTCTCACTATATCAAACGCTTTCTTCAAATGGAGTATAAATCGAAACGTCAAATACGCTACGCTGATGCTTTTGTTAAGATAGTGGCACTTTCGACATTCTATCTTACACATATTCGAAAACCACGATGATTAATGTTGTATGAGTGCTTTGCCTTATTTTAGCCCTCTTTCTATTACCGCTTTTAAAGTTACCATTACCGCATCATTAACTTCATAAAAATACACTACCGTGCAGTACCCAATTAAATTAAGGTTGCGGGTTGCCTATTCATCAAATATGTTCCTTATAATTACATCAATTACTTCACCTCTATGAAAGAATGTTTAGCACCTTGGATGTTTTTTAATACACATTTAGCTTCTGTATATTAATTTCTAATTGCGTGTCTGTAAGAATACCCTTATGTTATGGTAGTCAACGGTCCTATCCCTCCTATTTACTATGAAATACTTAATTATTTTTATAACAACATTGGTGTGCGGTGTACTAGAAGTGAAGAATTCTTTCTAAGAATAGGATAAATTATATCCTCTCTAGAACTAAAATGCTATTCTTTCGTAGTTTTACTAAAAAATTCTAGAGCAGTTTGCTAGCATCTTCCGTGTCATAATATACTATGTGCTCTTTTCAAGCATATTTTGAACAATGTTGGTGATCGACAAGATCCTTGTTTTAGTCCATTCTTCTTCTTCTTCTTCTACGGCACTAAAGCCCAAATTGAGCCTTGGCCTCCTTTATTTTTTGCCTCCACCCTTGCCTGTCTGTGGCTGCTCTTCTTCATACACGGACTCCTAAAAGGGCTTGTGCGTCGCTGTTAATTGTGTCTTCCCAGCGCTTTCGTGGCTTCCCAACCGGTCTCTTTCCTTGCATTCTAGCATTCAGTGCTCGTTTTGGTAGCCTATCCTCTCCCATTCTTATCACATGTCCTGCCCATTGCAATCTTGTTTTAGTCCATTACTTATGTGAATTCTGATGTCGCGTTTAGTCCTATAGTCCAGAAAGCCACTGCGCATCCGCTAGGAAAAATATTCTGATTCGGATTTTTTGCACAATCTTACTCAAAAAGGACCCCTTTTAACAAATTTGCATGTTGCCAGGACCAAAAAATAATTTTTCCTAAAATTATTTTTTTGCATGGAACAAAGTTTTTCTAGGTTTTTTGGATCATTTCAAAGAGAAGAAGCCTTTAGTGACATTTCTCTAATGTTGATATTTTTTGACATATAAGCGATTAAAAATTGAAAAATTGTTCATTTTTAACCCTCAAAAACTATGTGAAAAACTGAAATTTTGAATGTTACCAAGGTAGGTAGATATTCTTTAAACATCGATTGATGAAATCCCGAAGAGTTTTTTGCAATACAATATTCAAAACTCCTTTGTTTTTTAATTGCTAATCAAGCGTACGAGACACTATTTTCCACCGACAGTATGGAGCACATGAAAGGAATAAATTCGTTATTTCGTAAACCGGCGACGTTAAGGAAAAATCCCGAAACAAGTCGATTTTTATTTTTAAATTAGAATATTGTGGCATATAAGGTATACTAGTGACGTCATCCATCTGGGCGTGATGACGTAATCAATGATTTTTTTAAATGAGAATAGGGGTCGTGTGCTAGCTCATTTGAAAGGTTCTTCAATTCTCTGTTAGTAATATAAACATTTATATAATTATTTATACAAGGTGTCCTTTAACTTCTTTTTTTGTCAAATAATTTAATTTAATAAAAATTTTTTGGACACCCTGTATAAATAATTATGTAAATGTTTACATTGCTGAATAGAGAATTGAAGAACCTTTCAAATGAGCAACCACACGACACCTATTCTCATTTAAAAAAATCATCGATTACGTCATCACGCCCAGACGGATGACGTCACTAGTATACCATATATGCCACAATATCATAACTTAAAAATAAAAATCGACCTGTTTCGGGTTTTTCCTTAAAGTCGCCGGTTTACGAAATAACGAATTTATTCCTTTCATTTGCACCATACTGTATACACATGCAACGGTGGAAAATAGTGTCGCGTACGCGTCACGCGCATGCATCGTGTGTTTAGAAATTATAAACAAAGGAGTTTTGAACACTGCATTGCAAAAAACTCTTCAGGATTTCATCAATCGATGTTTAAAGAATATCTACCTACCTTGGCAACATTCAAATTTTAAGTTTTTCACATAGTTCTTGAAGGTTAAAAATGGCCGATTTCTCAATTTTTCAATTTTTAATCGCTTATATGTCAAAAACTATCAACTTTAGAGAAAAGTTACGAAAGACCTTTTCTGTTTGGAATGATCCAAAAAAACCTAAAAAAATTGTTCCATGCAAGAAAAATAATTTTAGGAATAAAACAAAAAAAAAACGTTTAAAAAATTTTTGACCCACTTTTGGTCCTGGCAACATTCAAATTTGTTAAAAGGGGTCCTTTTTGAGTAAGATTGTGCAAAAAATCCGAACCAGAATAATTTTCCTAGCGGATGGGCAGTGGCTTTCTGGACTATACTAGCTTAATAATTTGCAGTTTGCTGAAAGGTTTGTAGAATTTCCCAGAGTTTACTCAAAGGGACTCTCGTTATTTAGTCGAAACCTATATTATATACACTTAATCCATCTTAGAAATCAGTCTATTAGTTAATATCAACAATCTTTCATCTTATTTTGCCAAATTTGTATTAGACATTTTAGTTAACGTAGAACAAAGATTTGCCAATGTTTTTAACAAAGTTCTGTAGTAAAAAGATTATTTGTCTAATGTCATCGTTCTCTCCACATACACACACAAACCATTATACGAGAAGAACGACACTATTATATTAAAAAATGGTATTCTAAAGCAACTTAAGCATTCAAGTTGTCTCTAATGATTTTATTACGAAATAAATTTGAATCATTATTTCTTCCTGAAACCAGCTTGCTATTCTCCCAATATTTTCTCAGTGAACATATTTTTTGGATCCATTACGATTCAAACACTTAATTTACTCTATTTTTATATCGTGATTTATAACTTTGAATTACTAAACTAACTAGATATTACTAAACTAATTACATTTTCTGTTTACTATTACTAACATTTACAACGTAAAGATAACAATAAATCTATATCTTGTTTAATGATCTACTAGTGTAACAGATAAGAATCTCTACACATTTTGTGTCATAAACTGTTTCAAACATTTGCTCATTTATTTTAATGACTTTCTAAAAGCGCCTACCTGTCGAAAAATACCGAAAATCTAATAAAACCCAAATCGTAAACCACGTTGACAACACCTTGCCCAATGGGTCTAAAACAATAGGCGATATGAGAGACAAACGCCAAAATTTACGTCTAGACATTAATAAGACTAACGCCCTTTTTGGGCCACTTTACCTTTAGCAGTGGCAGAACAAACACAATTTATAGCTAGACTCCATGATCTTAAAAATATATAACAGAATACTTCAACAGAAAAAGAATATTGTTGAGAATGAGGTATTAGAACCGATAACATCGAGGAAAGCTGGGAAATATCAGAAGTAATATAATTAACACATCTGAAACACTATTACAGAGGAATACTAACATTTATCAAAAAAGAAAATCCCATGGTTTAGTTAGAGCGTTGATTTAAAACACGAAGTTCGTGTATTCAATCAACGGTTAGAGATAGTGAAGACAAAATGTTACGAAAAGAAGAAATTTTGTTTACAATACAGAACATAACAAACACAACTACTGTAATCGAATTCGAAATAAAACAAACACTTAGTCAAAAAAGTAAAAGGAGAACACTGGAAGAGCTTCTCAAAACAGATGGAACACGACTTCTAAGAAACACAAAGAGAAATATCAAGAATGATCAGAGTACAAAGAAAAGGTATGAACGGACTAAAAAAATCGGGGCACATGCAAAAGAAACAGGGCAGACTATTTTCAATCCCTATTGGTTAAAGGTGATGACAATGAACCACCAATACCAGAAGTTATGGCAAACGAAGAAATAAACATCCACAAGGAAAAAAGTTTTCCTGTAGTTGGCTGTATACCATGTGATACAAAAACAATAAATGCTGTATAAAAGGTATATTTAAAAAAAAAAAAAAAAACCCTCAAAAGGGCCACATCAATTCACATAACTAGTTTTCGACTGGTTTACCAGTCATCATCAGTGCTTACGTGCAATGTACATGTTAGCCACCAAAATGCTATTTTACAAAAATATGTGGGTCAAAGCCCATTTCAAGTAGTCCGTTAAGGAAATATGTGGGCTTTGACCCACATATTTTTGTAAAATAGCATTTTGGTGGCTAACATGTACATTGCACGTAAGCACTGATGATGACTGGTAAACCAGTCGAAAACTAGTTATGTGAATTGATGTGGCCCTTTTGAGGGTTTTTTTAAATATATCTTTTATACAGCATTTATTGTTTTTGAAGAAATAAACATTCAGGAGAGAGAGATAAAGGAAACATTAAGGATATTAAAAGCTAGAAAATAACTGGGAGAGAACAGAATATCGAACGAATAACTATTAAAATTAATCCAAAAAAATAATAGAACAAACAAGAAGACCACAAGAAGAGATATCAAATAACATATTTTCACAAAGGGGGACATATCAGACCCAGAAAACTACAGAGGAATCAACCTATTGAACATTATCGAATCTATTGAATCAACGCATTGAGATGGAGGTACAGATAATAAAATAATTGATGAAGTGTCACACTGTCTAGCTACGAAAAGCTCGAAACAGAAGTGGTAGATCAAGTGAATAGAGCAAGCAGAGCCGCAGAATGCCTGAATAAAACAATATGGAGGAATAAAAACATCGGCAAAAAATGAAAGGCAGAATCTACAAAAGAGTCAACAGACCACTAATGACATAGGTACGTGGCAGAAACATGACCCGATACAAAAAAAAAAACAGAAAGAATGCTACAAACGGCAAAGATGAAAACCCTTAGAAAAATTGATTTTAAGACACTATGGGGCTTGGGGCAGAGCTAGAAGTACAGATATACGGTAAATGCAAAGAGGACATCAAAGGCTAATTAAGAAAGAGAAGACAGAAGCAGAATGTCAACAAATAGAGCAGTAAAGACGGCGAGAGGGAATAAAGAATTACTTCGAGTATCAATTTATCAAAGTATACTTTGGATAAAAAAGGTCGATTGTTAATCTTTTTAAGCACATTGCAGCATTAATATGCTTAAGAGGGATGTATTAATATTATTAAAAACGTCTTATTTCTTCTTCTTCTGGTGCACTCCATTATTTGAATTTGCGATCTCCATATCAAAATCCTTGTATAATCTATACTATTTCCTTTTTTCCTATTCTACACCCCACCAGAATGAAAACAATGGGAATCTTCTCTGGTTACACCTCCGAGGCTTCTACAATTTGCAAGCCATACGGATGCTGAGACTAAGGAAGATGAGGGAATTCTACAATTTACAATTCACGTCCCATCTGCTCAGCGCGGTAAAGTTCCAACGAGAATGGTTCCCTTTGTACTCTAATCAGAGTAAATGTAAATAAAAAATGAAAAACCATTTTCAATTTCGTTGCAAAACAAAAATACAGCCGAACCATATTCCAGTCCAATCAGAGAGTGCATCAAGCACCCCTACCGGTTTCGAAACTTATTAGTCTCTCATCAGGAGGCACATACGCTGCTCTCCCTGATCCAACCAAAACAAACCCCAGCATGTAGTCCCGGATTGCAACGAACGAAATGGCATAGATGCCCTAGCGGCAACTGCTAGCAAAAAGACTAAGTTTCCACTCTAATGGCGTATAAAACAACATAATGCTATTCTACACCCCACCAGAATGAAAACAATGGGAACCTTCTCTGGTTACACCTCCGAGGCTTCTACAATTTGCAAGCCATACGGATGCTGAGACTAAGGAAGATGAGGGAATTCTACAATTTACAATTGTCCCATCTTCGAAACCGGTAGGGGTGCTTGATGCACTCTCTGATTGGACTGGAATATGGTTCGGCTGTATTTTCGTTTTGCAACGAAATTGAAAATGGTTTTTCATTTTTGATTTACATTTACTCTGATTAGAGTACAAAGGGAACCATTCTCGTTGGAACTTTACCGCGCTGAGCAGATGGGACGTGAATTGTAAATTGTAGAATTCCCCCATCTTCCTTAGTCTCAGCATCCGTATGGCCTGCAAATTGTAGAAGCCTCGGAGGTGTAACCAGAGAAGGTTCCCATTGTTTTTATTCTGGTGGGGTGTAGAATAGCATTATGTTGTTTTATATGCCATTAGAGTGGAAACTTAGTCTTTTTGCTAGCAGTTGCCGCTAGGGCATCTATGCCATTTCGTTCGTTGCAATTCGGGACTGCACGCTGGGGTTTGTTTTGGTTGGATCAGGGAGAGCAGCATATGTGCCTCCTGATGAGAGACTAATAAGTTTCGAAACCGGTAGGGGTGCTTGATGCACTCTCTGATTGGACTGGAATATGGTTCGGCTGTATTTTCGTTTTGCAACGAAATTGAAAATGGTTTTTCATTTTTGATTTACATTTACTCTGATTAGAGTACAAAGGGAACCATTCTCGTTGGAACTTTACCGCGCTGAGCAGATGGGACGTGAATTGTAAATTGTAGAATTCCCTCATCTTCCTTAGTCTCAGCATCCGTATGGCTTGCAAATTGTAGAAGCCTCGGAGGTGTAACCAGAGAAGGTTCCCATTGTTTTCATTCTGGTGGGGTGTAGAATAGCATTATGTTGTTTTATATGCCATTAGAGTGGAAACTTAGTCTAAATGTTCCAACTTCGCTAGGTGGAAGCTCTCCACCTAGCGAAGCCGCGGCGGATATTTGAACGATATTATTTACCATACACTTACACAGTGGCATTGAGAGGCGTAACAAACTAATAAAAAAATTTGATATCTTACACACACTTCGTTTCTGTTAAATTCATAAGATAAAAAGCGCTTAATTAAGAACCCTTTCCACAGAATAAATTAATATTAATCTTACGGATTTTTACTACCGCATAAAAAAATCTTTCCCCGTTTATGCGACTTACTAATAAATTTCGGCTTTTTTCAGTGTCCCAAAAACAAACTGATATTGGAGCCAAGACAATAAACGTAACCACTACTCCGATCAATTTTGGTCCTTACACTAACCCACCATAAACAATAATTTATATTTTACAACCGAATCCGTAGTGGACCGGAGCTCTACCGAAGGAAAAATTAAATAGCCCCCCTCCGAGCTGATCAGCGGGTGCCAATTCTTTGCTTGTCACCGGTGCGCTATGCACTTGTTTTGTGTCATCAATCTTACCGCTATCGCCAACTAGATCTAGTAGAAATTGAAATGGACACCGTTAAGAAGGATAAGGTCTGAAAGATGATGCATACCTGGTTAGTGGTTTGTGGACAACTTCGGCTCGGTTTGGTTTTAATAAGATTTCACAGAATTATTTAACAATCTAGAGTAGAGTAACAAAGGACAGATGCTTGATTTTTTTATAGACATTTATTGAATTCCTTTAAAATCGTAATTTTTCAATATGGTTATGAAACTATTTTCTTGCGCGTATTTTAATTGTTAATTAATACGCTGTTTTTGTAAACTACATTATTAAATAGCGTAATATCAAATAATATCCACAATAACCATAAAAATACAGTTCAAAATGCTACATTAATTTTTAAAGCAATCTAATCTAAATTAAAGAGATTAATCATCATCATGACATTACTTTTGAGCAGCTTTTAATGAAATTCGATTTTAAGGTATGGCTTATTTCTTCTTCTTTAGGTCTGTTTCTAATAGAGGTTGGCGATGACTTCTTCAAATTCTATCTGTTATATCTAATTTCTATCCTGTGCTTTTCTTATTAATGTTTCTATTCTGTTCAATCCTTATTACGCAGCCAAGTTACTTGTCGTCTACCAGGATCACGTTTTCTTCTATTTTTCCTTCCATTAATTGTTGAAGGAAGTAATATCTCTCATAACTGAATACATGTCCAAGATAAGATGTGATTGTTGAGTCCTGAAAGAAGTAGGACAATAAGCCCAAAGAAGACCTGGAGGAAGACGTTTAGGCAGGAGATGTCGCGGAAGGAGATTAATTTTTATATGACCTCAAATAGACTCTTATGGAGAAATAATATAATTAGGAAAGCCGATATACAACAGATGAATACGCTTATAGGCGAGGCAATGAAGTAATAAACCTAGTGTTCAACGACACCAAATACGTCCATAAAACTCAATCAGACGAGGCCCTTCATGGGCAACAAGTGCCTCGAAGACCGTAGTCGACATGATATTAGTGTTCATGGACCTCAAAATCACCGAGTAACGAGTTTTCACTGATTTTGTACCCAATTTTCACAAATCTCCAGGAGACGAGGCCCGTCTTAGACACCAGATGCCTCAAAGACCATCCCCATCACAATATTCATGATCAGCGCCCCAAAAACCTCCAAATAATTAGTTTGCCCTGATTTTATATCGAATTTCCATAAAAATCTAGGAGACTAGACCTATCATGGGTGGCAGGAGCCTCTGAGATTATTTCTGTCATGATACTCGTGTTCAGCGGGTCCAAAACCCAAAAATAATAATATGTATTGAACTCATTTACTTCAATTATTTTCGAATAACAAATTGAACATTTTTATTCCCTTCGAGATGTATTTTGGAAAATACCTTTATCGCCAACCGTCATTAAAGTCATTCATTATTGTACTCATTTGGCGCCATTTGCGACAGTAAAGTAACACTTTATTGTACTGGAAAAAGAATTTTACTTTACCTGCCGCGATTAATCAAATTAACTGAGATTGAATGTAAGCGGTCGATGGCAGTAATCGATTATTTATTTGGGTGAACTTAAAATTTATTTACTTTAATTATTAAAAATGTTGTACGTACAAAATTTACGTTATTATTAATTAAATTTATGTCAGAAAGTGAAATTCTGTAGTATTTTGCAATTATATTCATAAAACATAAATCGAAACTTTACAGATTTAGTAATTAGGTACTTATTCAAGATTGATTATTACTTGAACAACTATCGATTAAACATCGAAATCGGCCATCATGCAAAAGCATTCTGTCATCGTCATTACTGTCATACGACATTTTTATTTCGTCTGAAATTAATAAAATTCTTAAATCTTTTAAGTTTTGTATTAATGCAAATATATTATGAAATGATGTTTTTGTTAATTCGATTATATATAGGACGGTGACAGATATTAATGATAATCTGTTAGCAAATATATTTATTTAGTTCTACTATTTCAATCTCAGTTAATTTGATTAATCGCGGCAGGTAAAGTAAAATTCTTTTTCCAGTACAATAAAGTGTTACTTTACTGTCGCAAATGGCGCCAAATGAGTACAATAATGAATGACTTTAATGACGGTTGGCGATAAATGTATTTATTCATCAAGGGAAAAGCAACTGCGCTGCGGAAGGCTACACTTCATAAACAATAACATAACTATTAACGGTATTTTTAATTTTTGGTATTTTATTTTAAGTGTTAAAATTGGTTTAATATTTAAATAAAAATACGATTAAACTGTTTAAAATATATTTATTTCGTTGAAATTATAATAATAATTAATAATAATATAATTATAACGTTACGTGCGTACCAAGTACACACACTCTTTTTTTATTAAGATATAATTAAGTAAGTGTTAATGTTTTTTATGATTTGCGATAAAATTTTGTATGCACCACGTCAGTAAAGACTCTTTATCGAACTCGCCTGTTATTCGGCTCGCTCGCTAACGCTCGCTCTGCTCATAATATCAGACTCGTTCGAAAAGAGTAACTTTACTTACTTAGTACATAAATAACTATTTGCTTGTTCAATAATGCAATTTTTGGAGATGCATCCAACTCCAAAAATTTGGTAGGTTTTGAACTTTTTACGGCTTGATTGTCTCGTCTATTAGCCACTACAATATTGATATTTTTTTATGTTAAAACCTGATTATTGTTGTTATTGCAAAAATAGGTTTTTAAAATTTCAAGATATATGACTGATTTTTTAAGGCGTAAGTTATGGAAGACTTTTGAAAAACAAATTTGTTTATAGCTCATAAAGACTAATTTGATTGCATTAATCAACCGGTCGCAACCGGGTTTTGCCACCCCTCATCCTCATTTTTACTCGTCGGCTCTGGTGCATTCGGCCGTTTTTTCAGCATAGGCGACGCACCGTGTCATACACTTTATCATATGTTAAATTGTGTGTGACGGAAAAGAAGATCGTCTGGGTCCGAGATGATAGGGTACACGGTAAAAACATCAATAAATCTAAATTATCTTTCACTAGGTATAAAAATGCATACATATTAAACTTTTAAACTTAAGTGCTGTTTACTTTAGTTAAGGTGTTTTCAAGGTTATATCTATGTACTACTTACAGCTTAAGATCTATCCATATAAGGAATAGGCATGTCCCATTTGTCTCCATTTAACCCAATTTTCTGTTTATTTACCGCGTTTTTCACAGATTATTAAGTGCTAACTTATAAGTTAAGCGGACGTATCTGTAATCCTTATGATACTGGGGTAGAGCCTCGAATATTCCGCTCTATTCTATCTAATTGAAAGCTTTTTGGAGATCAACAGAAACTGGTACTAGTGGACAGTTTATGGTTTTCTCTTTTAAGATTTTTAGCGTCGTAAGATGATCATAGATACCGAAACCTGAGCGAAAACTAGCTTGTTCTATTGGTTGAAAGAGGTTCAGTTTATTTCATTGAGTACGGGTGACTATTTTGATAAAAAGTTTATACAAATGGGGAATAAGGCTCATAAATGTACCAATTTCGATTTTCGCAAGCTCTCCTTATTTTAGATTAATATTATTGAAACGTTGTTCCAACCTCGTGAGGTAATGTTCCGACCATCTAGACGTAAGCTGAATATACTTTGACTTTTTTCGAGAATTTAACTCGTCTAACTTTAACCGTTTCCGCTATTAAACCATTTCACCGGGTGCTATCTCATTTTTCATCTTGTTGAGCACATACATAATTTGTTTCTAATCCTTGGTAATCTCTGGTATGTCTTCTAAAATTTGGTTAACCACTCACCTTCTTTTTTCCGTCCTCTTTGGGTATGCTCCGTATTTTTCTTGTTTGTTTAAAGTTCTCAGTATGATTCTTCGACTGCTAGGATATCATTTTTGTTAGATATTGTTTCACCTTTTATCTTTTTTCACTTTATGACATCTTTTCTTTCGTTATTTAGCTATTTGAATATATTTCTGGAAATCATTTTGTTTGTGGAAGTTATTTCTTAAGGTGCTACATTTTCAACATAAAAATACACACATAAGATTACAAGAGAAGTCATGTCAAGAAAGGAACAGAGCTGGATAAGAGACGTAAGGTTGGGAAGAAACTATGAAATAGAAGAGAGCGGATATAGAAACACTACCTACTGGAAACTACATTTAACAGCAAAATAA
Organism: Diabrotica virgifera virgifera; assembly: GCF_917563875.1. NCBI lineage: Eukaryota > Metazoa > Arthropoda > Insecta > Coleoptera > Chrysomelidae > Diabrotica > Diabrotica virgifera. Next base: position 267,290,032 of record NC_065445.1, on the reverse strand, counting down.
TACAAATAAAAAGCAGAAAGAACAATAATAAGAAATACATACAAGCAAATAAATAAAATACCTCAACTAAGGAAAGAAACAATGATAATCAGATACAAGAAGGAGGTATAGAAGAATGTGGACAAGTAATGAGAAATGAAAGAATTAGTAAAAGAAGAATAGGAAAATATAGAAATGCTGTGATACACACAGAAACATTTGTATGTGGGACTACAAGCCATAATAAAAAGTCAAAGTAACAAACAAATAGAGCTAAGACAATGACCAAAAACGGAACAATATTAACCAACGACAAGGATATAATGAAAGATGGAGAAATATTTCGAACAACTGTTGAATAAAGAGCAAGCAAAAGAAAGAAAGGAAAATGAAATTAACTAAAAAGTGGATCAAAGGAAAACATTGAGGAAAGAAAAGCTAGATATAAAGAAAAACTAGAGGAAGCAACAGGAAAGATAAAGACTGGGGAACCTCCTGGGAGCCAGAAAAGGGCATACAACGCAGGACCATACGTTCACCATGCAATAGGTAATAGAGAAAACCTTAAAGAACCTTAAAAATAAAGAAGTAGGTATACATAATTTTTGTAGACATGGAAGAAGCATTCATAAGAGGCAATAAGAACAGCAAATATGCAATGGCTACCATTTAAAACAACGCAAAGAGTTAGACAATGAGTTAGTTTAAGCCCAGCACTTTTGATAAAAAAAGGATGTAAGAAAATCTTAAAAAAAATACTGCATAGGATGAAGTTGAATGCAAATGATAAAAATGCAGATATGCGTAATGAAAATAACAAAGGAAAAGTGCACGGAGGACCTAATTAAAATGATGATAAATCAACAGAAATTAAAAGCAAGCGAACAGCAGACTGCATCAAACAGACTAGACTAGAGAATACAGGAAAGCTATTCCACTAGCTCTACTACATTAAATAGGATTACTCAAAAACAAGGAAATATTAAGAAAATCAAAGATGACGAAACAATATATCGGCCAACGTTGACATACGCAGCAGAAAACTGGATTTTAAACAGAAGACGAAGACGAGGAAAAAGTAATGAAAAGAAGAAATCTGCAGGAAGGGGACTGGAAAAACAGTAGAGAACTAGAAAGAACGATTGAGTAAAGGAATACAGTGAAAACTGAAATATTTCTCAGAGATGAAATACCTCAGAAAAACGATAAGGGGATTAAGGATAGACTTACTTAAAAATGAAGAAATAAGTGACATAAAGAATAGTTCTGTGTTTCAAAATATATTTAGTTCTTTTTGAGAATAAACTGTTTTAAGAATTATAATAATTTGTTGTCCATTTAATTTCTTATAATGTATAATATACTCAGTATATAATATTGCGTTTCAATTTATCAATCAAAGATAGAATAAAATTTTTAATTTTTTAAATGTAACGCGGGCACATAAATTTGATACACCCTGTATATTGATTTGTAAATATTAGAAGTTAGCTTTCATGCTGGATGGTTTCTCCTTAATGAATTTTTCCATGAAGAATATTAAAAATATTTTTGTAAATAAAAGTGAAGTGAAAGTTATTTAGGATTATTATTTTAAACCGATTGTTTATTACGGGAAAGGTAGAAGCCATAGGTAATTAGTTCTTAGAAAATTAAGGTAAAGTAAGTTTGGAATTTTAATCTCTTTTTGTTTAACCCCGAGTAAATTTTGTAGAATTTCCCGAAAGTAATTATTATGATGGTAGGAATAATTTTGAAAGTATGAGTGGGTTTTCGAATGAAAGGAAGAATGGGGAGAGAGAAATGTTTCTGATTGGCTTGGCAATTTGGAATGGGGAAAGTTTTGTTTGAATGTTGAGACAGTTTGGAAAAGAAAAGAGCATTGTGTTACCGGCAGCCGAGAGGAGCAGTCAAAAGTTTTCGTGAGTAGTTCAGAAGCAACTACTAGTGGTTGTGTTTGATAGTGAGAGTAGCTGAAAAGTGGAACGAGAGACAAATCAAATCGAGAAGAAATACCTCTTTGATTCTATAAAGTCCAAGAGAGTAAGTTACAAGAATTATCGTTATTAAAATTATTTGTGACACCAAGTAAAAAAAAGATACTTGGGTCTCAGGAGATTATTGTTGAGAGAAAGAGAGGAGAGAGTTTTGGAGTTATTGAACGAGTACTGGCAAAAAGAGGCCTGGCTTGTGTTTTGGAGCAATAGTGGCTGGTATCCTGCTAGATTGTTTGCTGAGAACGGAGAGGGCTTTCATTGGTAGCCTAACATAATCAACAAGGAGGAGCTGTTTGGGTCAAGAGGAGACATCATTGTGTGTGAATCAAAAAGGTCAGTCAATAACCTATGTGATAGATTTTCTTTATAAGCAGAAGTTAAATTTTTTTACGTAAAAGCATATGCATTTAAGATTCCAACATTTCAAAAATTTAATAGGAAGGATGAGTAATTTGCAAATACCAAATTTGTTTGTTTAGCTTGTTTTTTATTAAGGGTATCAAGAACAAAGCGATAAATATTTGTTTGAATTAGATTAATTTATATGGTAAAAGTTTCTTTTGGACAGTTATGCCCACGGGATTTAATTGATAACTTTATAGAGCATTGCTTTTGATAATAAAGGTATTTGTATGTGTTTATTTATGATTTTTCTATTTATTTCCTTTTCCTATTTTATCCCGATAAGGATCAACTAAGAGATACTGAAACCACGAGAAAGGATAAGTATAACCTAAGAGAATTTAATTAAAATTTTTTTGACAAAAGGCACCCTGAGATTTTTTCTTAATATTTTTATGTACGATTTGCGTTAATTAAATAATTGATCAAATAAATAATAATTAATATAAAAGTAATAGAAAGCAGATCATAACCATATATACTTATGTATGTACGAAATTTTTAACAGTGTAGCCATAAACGAAACAAGGACCACACTGGGAGGATATGCAATAAAATAATGTCTCGCTCGAGTGGTCGAGTCAGAAGACTTGGCCTGTTTTAATAAAGCTAATACGATGTCTGCTAGGACATTATTACTTGTATTTTACTTGGATTGATATGTATAAAACCAGGGATATAAATAATATATAAAAGCAAAATTTCCTGCTACACCGACTGACTCTTAAAGCTTATCGAAATGAACAAAATCTTTTTATGCACTAGTAAGAGTATTTAGTGTTAATTAACCATAAGGTGAAAGAGTTTTTGACCTTTTAATATATCATAAAGAGTAATGCAAAGTAATGTTTGCAAATCTATATACAGTCGGAAAAATGAAAGAATACCCATGAACGAACATATAAAACACGCTGTATTTTCCTGTCACCATGTCACAAAGAAAATTGTCCAGTGCAAGTACACGTAACAATAATTATTACATGTACTTGTGCTGGCCAATTTTTTGTGTGACACGGTGACAGGAAAATACAGCGTGTTTTATATGTTCGTTCATGTTCAGTTTGTACAAACTGTTTTAAAATCTTTGAAATCTTTGGTCTATAACAGTCTATGAGTCTGTGGTTTTGTGTTTTCTATTTTCTCTAATTCAGGCGTTTGTATTTAATTTGATTAATTTGTCGAAGATACGTCTTACAACAATATACAACCAATGAATCATAAATCCGATCCAATCAAACCCATCAATCTCCAATCAAACCCATCAATCTTCAATTAAACCTTACCTAACATATACATTAAAGATTCTTCTTTTTCTTCCTTTATAGCAGCAATTTTTCTTGTTCAGTGACGAATTATTGCTTCTAGGGAAGTAGACCAGGGCGCATCTGTAAAAATATTAGTACATTTGGACGTTGAGAGGTAACTCAAATTTTTTTGCAGAAATTGCTTGAAAATAACTCAAATAAGAATATTTGAGTTATCCTCCCTCTCAAAAAGGTCCGGAACATTGTTTAAATAATCAAAATGTCAAAAAATGAAGGAAAAATTCGATTTTTTTTCTTCGTTTTTTGATTATAACTTTAAAAGTATTCATTTCCGAGAAAAGTTGTACTGACATAAAAGTTGCGTAATTAAATTTTCTACAATATAGAATTGGTTAAAAATTAATTGAAAAAATAGTCACCCTTGTTGCAAAATAGCAATAATTGCGAAAAAACCATACAAAAACAAGTATTCGCATTTTACGTTTTTCAACCATTTATGCTACACTTAGGACCTTTATATTTCACCCAGAAAAGCTTTATGATACAGTAAAACAATAATGTAAATTTCATTAAGATCGGTTCAATAGATTTTGCAAAATAAATTTTGCAATCCAGCTTTCGCAAAAAAAATTCATTTTTTCAAAATGTTACAGGACTGAAAATAAAGCAGATAACAAGTTGACATTTTTTTTGCTTATAGAAGTGTACTATACCTTTCATTTGCAATTTGCAAAACTAAAATCGATTAACTACCACGGCGTCAGGAATTTTTTTAAATAGTCATTAATTATTGGTGCTACGCGTAGGACAGCGGATAGTTTGCTCTGATTGGGCATTCCAATGACCTTTGATGATGATTGATACATTTTAATTTTTATTACATTTCGATATAAATAAATAAATTTGTTTATTGCAAAATAAAAACACATACTCTATCCTTTGAAATAACACTTTTTTTAGCAAAAACTTTCTTTATTCTACATTTTAACTTAGGGAATAAAAGTTTATTATTTTTAAACATATGCAATTCTTTAAACAATATTTCGCAAACAATAATAAAATTAGTTTGATTTTTGTGGAATTAAAATATTAAAATACAACAAAATATAGAGTAAGAAAATAATATATTAGGTAAAGATTGGAAGAAATTTTGGTGGAAATTAACTTGTGTGAATCGAACACCGCTGTCCTGCGCGTAGCACCAAAAATTAATGTTTATTTAAAAAAATTCCTGACGCCGTGGTAATTAATCGATTTTAATTTTGCAAATTGCAAATGAAAGGTACAGTACACTTCTATAAGCAAAAAAAAAATTCAACTTGCTATCTGATTTATTTTCAGTCCTGCAACATTCTAAAAAAATTAATTTTTTTTGCGAAAGCTGGATTGCAAAATTTATTTTGCAAAATCTATCGAATCAATCTTAATGAAATTTACAGTGTTGTTTTACTATATCATAAAGTTTTTCTGAATAAAATATGAAGGTCCTAAGTGTAGCATAAATGGTTGAAAAACGTAAAATGCAAATACTTGTTTTTGTATGGTCTTTTTCGCAATTATTGCTATTTTGCAACAAGAGTGACTATTTTTTAAATTTTTAACCAATTCTATATTGTAGTAAATTTAATTAGGCAACTTTTATGTTAGTACAACTTTTCTCAGAAATGAATAGTTTTAAAGTTATAATCAAAAAACCAATAAAAAAATCGAATTTTTCCTTCATATTTTGACATTTTGAATATTTAAACAATGTTCCGGACCATTTTGAGTGGGAGGATAACTCAAATATGATTATTAAAGTTATTTTAAAGCAATTTCTGCAAAAAAATTTGAGTCACCTCTCAACGTCCATCTCAAAACAGATGCGCCCTGGACTAAAGATTGTCACTCCATCTCTAATACGGTCGACCTATACTTGTTCTACCACTTGCTGATGTGTCCCTTGCTATGTTAAAGACTCTTGTGTCCGCCATTCTGCTCATGTTATTGTTCAATTTCATTTTTTAGTTATCTCAAGATCTTAAGAGACGAGCAGCAGGAAGACCTAGAAGAGAAATGATTACCAACGAACATGTTAGAGAAATAATGGAAATCGAAGAAACAATCACGGACGACCTAGAAACAAAACAACTTATCTGGTTCGGACATACTTATACAAAGAATGGATGAACAACGAATACCAAAGGAAATACTAAAATATCAATTAGTCGGAAAGAAATATAGAAGAGGACCTATGGAACAACCGGACCAAGTGGCGATTGAAAGTCGGAAAATAGCGGAGAACTCAAGGAGTAGTAGTAATTATCTCAAGAGCTTCTAAAATGTTCGTTATTTGTTAAAACAATTTTATTTGGGTATTATGTAAAATTTGCAGCAGAAAATGTTAAAAGCATTGACAGAATGCCGAATAGATTATCGCTATACTAACATGATAAAATATATCTACCACAACGCAACGGCTAGCGTAAGACTATCTGATCAACAAACAAATAAATTCTGTATACAGCGAGGAGTACGGCAAGGAGACACCATCTCACCAAAGCTGTTCACAACCCTTTTAGAACACAGTTTTAAGAAGCCAGATCTGAACGAATATGGTATCAACATAAATGGAGAGAAGCTCAGTCATTTGAGATTCGCAGATGACATCGTCCTTATAGCCGATCGTATGGATGATGCAATAATAATGTTGAACAAGTTATATCACGCTTCCTTAGAGGTCGGACTAAAGATTAACATCAACAAGACGCAAATAATGACTAATCTGGTGCTAAATCGTAATATTGTTCTTGATGGAATGAATATTGAGCAGACTGCATCTTATAAGTACTTGGGACATAAAATTCGATTGGGAAGAGATAACCAGACGTGCGAGCTCCCACGTCGCATAGGATTAGCCTGGGCAGCGTTTGGTAAACTGAGCTATGTACTTAAATCGGACTTACCCATATGCCTGAAAAGGAAAATCTTTGACCAGTGTGTATTGCCTGTACTCACTTATGGAGCGGAAACATTAACACTCACAAAAAAGGTAGTGAACAAGATTCGCATAACTCAAAGGGCTATGGAGCGCCAGATGTTGGGTGTCTCCCTGAGGGACCGAATCCCAAACGAAGAAGTACGTCGTAGAACAAAAACAGCGGACGCCGTCGAAAGAATCGCGTCGCTCAAGTGGAATTGGGCAGGACACTTCGCCAGATTGTCAGACAACCGATGGACAAAACGTATTGTCGAGTGAAGGCCACGAGAAGAAGCACTACGGAGCAGAGGACGACCACCAACCAGATGGGCTGACGATCTGAAACGTATTGTCGGCAACTGGATGCAAGCCGCACAAAACAGAGAAAGATGGAAAGAGCTGAGGGAGATCTATGTCCAGCAGTGGACGCGTACGGGTTGATGATGATGATGTAAAATTTTCTTATTTTGAAAAGGAGTAAAGGAATGACTATTAAATTGTATGTAATGTCCAAAGTTGTTGTTGATTCTCTGAGAATGGGTTCCTATTGTTCTACCCTGAGTTTAATGTGTTTTTACCACGTTTTTATATACTTCGCCTGTTCATTGTCTGTCTCTTTGTCACTTTGTCCGGGAAAATCTTGTAATCGATTTTAAACATTCCCTCCGACTAGCGAGAGATCTGAAATTTTAAGAATATCTCAGAACCCGATGACAATGCCATATTCAACAGCTTTTACATGGATGCATTGAGTTTTATTTGGAATTTTAAGCCATTTTAAATTTTATATGGTAAAATTACTTCCCACTTTTCTCAAAAAATGGCGCTATTATACTGCATTCCACGGTCACCTTTCAGTGCAGACTCCTATGAAGCACAGTGTTGCCAAGAGATATTAATATTTCTATTAAATACATTTTAAAGTATTTTTATATATTTACTTTTATATGTATATATAAATTGAGTCTGGCCCTTTTAGCATTAAGCCACATTATGTTCCTTGATGTTAAAATGGGCAATTTCAATTTTTTGCATTTTGTTTGGTCAATATTAAACTCAAAAGAAAGTTGTATAAAAAACAAAAAATTGACATTGGCCCTTTTAGAACCAAGCCACATAATTAATATTGAAACATCTTTAATACCTTATAAATATCTTTCATAGTACCTATCTATGAATTATTTAAAAATAATAAAACCCACAGATTTTCAAATCAAGATGTTGTGGACTTCTGGAATACAAGGACTTTAAGTTCGTCTGCTTAAAATCGGCAACACTGAGCTGCAAGGTTCCATAAGTTTTATATTGGGATATGCTACCCACACTGCAAAGTGACCGCGGAACGCAGAATATAATCCGGTCAACTTAGACATCAAAATGCTTGGCAGATAACAAAAATTGCCGGAGAGCCAAATTTTGGTGGAGAGCTAGGGTATACCATAACAAATAAAGTTTAAAAAGTACCCATCGATCCCATGTGTGCGTCAAAAGTTATTTGGGGTCAAAGGTCGAAATTTGAGATTTTTTGGATTTTTTCGAAAACGGGAAGTTTTATCAAAAAAAAAACCTCAAACCAAAGTTGTAGATCATAACATTCTCTACAAAAATTGTCCTTACAATTTTTTTCCTAAGAGTTACCATTCCTGAGATATCGCGATTTTAAAAGTTACTTTATACATTATATGCACATATTATAAGCCACGTATATATAGTATTTTTACTACAAAAACGTTATTACGTAGGTCAAAATTGTTGACGTAAGAGAACTGTCAAAACATTAGAATGTGACTTTTCATTATTGGCATGTTTATAATAAACATGGCGATAATGAAAAGTCACATTCTAATGTTTTGACAGTTCTCTTACGTCAAAAATTTTGACCTACGTAATAACGTTTTTGTAGTAAAAATACTATACATATGTGGCCTTTAAGACAAGTATAAATGCCTATTTGTGTCTCTTTTATATAGTATATTATACTATTCTGAAAATATTTCTTCAAAAGGTAATCAGTCCCAAACTGAATTTCCTCTATCCACGTGGCCTTGAAAAACATTTGGCTATACCATTGTTTAAAAAAGAACAGATTGTCTATTATAGGCAATGGCTACAGTATTGTCCGTAGGTCTGGTTCATAATATTATCTGTTTCTTTTAGTGCTAAAGGTTCAGTTCGTTCAGTTTAGTGCTAAAGGTTACAGAGACAGCAATTGAAAAATTTAAGGCAACAAACACAACAGTTGTAGTTGGTGAAGATGTTGATTTGTTGGTACTGATTACTGCAAGGACTCCAGTAGATAAAGTTATTTATTTTCTGAAACCTGGAAGGGCTCAACAGCGAACAGAGATATATTCTTCGAATAGTTTATCGGCTTATCCCAAATGCCAAAAGTACATTTTATTTTTACATGCGATAACCGGCTGCGACACTACGTCCGCAATGTACAGAAGGGGCAAAACGTCAGTAATTAAATTATTCGAAAAAAAAAAAAAGATTTGACTGACTGCTGTAAAGTTTTTACAGAACTTGACTCTACACCGCAAACAATAATTACGGAAGGAATTCGCTTTCTTCTTGCGGTTTATGGAGCTCCAAAAAAATTATTTGTCTTGATTTGATAAATACCGATACTTAACTTTTGTAAAAAATACGCGAAACAAGAAACAAGTACAACTATCATGTCTTCCTCCAACATCAGCATCTGCTTTTCAACATTTGTATCGAGTATATTATCAAGTTCAAACATGGCTAGGCAATGAACTGAATCCAGAAGTCTGGGGTTGGAAATTAATAGATAATACTCTGGAACCGATTAAAACCTTACTCCCACCTGCTCCAGAAAAACTCCTTAACACTATTTTTTGCAGTTGCAAAAAAGGTTGTAGTGCCAAATGTGGATGTAAAAAAGTCGGGTTGCTGTGTTCTCTAGTGTGTACCAACTGTCAAGGTCAGTCTTGGTCAAATGTCCAGTTTAGTACAACAGAGGAAGACTCCTGTGATTTTAATGAAGAGACCAATGACTCAGTCACATTTGAACAATTTTTGAACATCCAGCAAGAGGAACAGGAAGAAGATGAAATCGAAGAAGACTTGACTGTTGAAGTAGACTTTCAAGAATATGAATCTGATTAAAATATCTAAAGAAATCAAAACAATAGTTAACCTAATAATCAATAGCAGTATCAATAATCAATATCAATAATAAGGTAATATCTAGAACTTGACCGGTATTGTTTCCTTAAATTATCCTAAAATTGTCAAAACAGTTAGTAGAGTAGGCCTACAGGGGAAACCACGGTAAAAAAAACGCGCCGAGTACACTACCTCACAGATGTTGTGGAAACGTGTGCATATCATGTATAATGTGACTCTTTGAATCGCGATATCTCAGGAATGGCAACTCTTAGGAAAAAAATAGTAAGGACTATTTTTGTAGAGAATTTTAAGATCTACAACTTTGGTTTAAGGTTTTTTTTTGATAAAACTTACCGTTTTCGAAAAAAATCCAAAAAATCTCAAATTTTGACCTTTGACCCCGAATAAATTTTGACGCACACATGGATCGATGGGGACTTTTTAAACTTTATTTGTTATGGTATACCCTAGCTCTCCACCAAAATTTGGCTCTCCGGCAATTTTTGTTATTTGAAATGTCTATATAGACCGGGTTAATAGTTGTCCCAATAGATGGTTTTCTCAATAGTTGGCGTTACTTTTTCTATCGTATGTAAAATTTTCTATTCATTAATTTGTAATAGCTAATCGATATTTAAAATTGCCTCACTAATAGTTTGTTTACATAAAAAATTCTTAAAAATGAACCCTTAAAATTGCGTGTAAAACATTTTCTTTGTAGTCGAAACAATAAAGCACTAAAATCGGCTTTACCTCCGCAGAAAAAAACGACAAGACGTAACTTAATAATTCTTTTTGCATTCGATTCGTGAATGCGCCAGAAAACTTTGTGACCCAGAGCCATGATATAATATTGAAAAACTGCATACAAAAAATGCATTCTTAAAGTGTTTCTCAAACAGACAATAAAGAAATTCAGGACTCGTCAATTATCGGCGAAAATGAGTTAAATTTTGTTATTCTGAGGTTTTGAGGTCGCTGAAAACGAATATGACGTCGTAAGTGATCTCCGGAGTACCTGGTGGCCAGGGTACCTACTATTTACCTCGTCATTAAAATTCATTAAAAAATTAGTCAAAAATTATTATTCGGGGGTTTTTTGGGTCGCTGACGACGAATATGACATCGGAAGTGATCTACGGAGTACCTGGTGCCCAGGATACCTACTGTTTACCTCGTTTTGTGGAGTTTTCGGCAAAAAATTTAATAAAAAATTAGTCAAAAATCAAAGGGAGTTTTTGTAACTACTTAACGTAACGTATCTCCCTATCCGTAAAGCACTAACGTACCGTAAGAATGATGAACGTTAATAGGTAGTTTTTGTAACTGCCTAACGTAACGTAAAGTCATTTTTAAATTCCGTTGACATTAAAAAAATAATACAATGTTTACACAATATAGATACAATTAATATATAGGTAAATATAAAAAAATGGTAAAGGTTTTAATTGCTTCTATTTAAATATAAAAATATTATTTTTCCTTAGTTTAAAATTTTTTATTTTTGTTTATACCTACTATTTAGTTATAAATGATTGCACCTACATCAGAATTCCAGTAAGTATAATGTAAAGAGCTTGTTCATATTTATTTGAAATTTTTACTGAAATTAGGGCATTTGTTTATCTAGTTATTGTGGTGATCACTGTATTTCTTAAATACAAGATTTGTTTTATAATCAAGTATATTCAAATGGGAAATAAGCCACAATTTTACCTAAAAATGATTTTATTAACGTTTCGACGCCCAAGTCGGGTGTCGTTGTCAAAATACAAAATAATACTAAATAAACAAAAATGTTGTTGCTTAGTAAAAAATTCTTCTAATAATTTATTTAATCTGACTCATTTATATCGGCAATTCAGACACGTATTATACATTTTAAAGTAGACGACTTTAAAATAATATTGCCAATATTGATGAGTTGCGTTCCTGGGACGACTTTACTAAAAGATAGTTCATTCGATTACATGAAATCAATCCCAACTCAAGAATATCCGCCACAAAAAATCATAGCATGTGATCTGTCTTTAAAAAGACAACCAAATGCAACGGTGGCACTGAAATTCTCGCGTTAGAGATTCCATAGATAAACAAATAAATTCCAAACAACGACACCCGACTTGGGCGTCGAAACGTTAATAAAATCATTTTTAGGTAAAATTGTGGCTTATTTCCCATTTGAATATACTTGATTATAAAAATGCCACAAGAAAATAGCTTCAGAACAACATTAAGATTTGTTTGTTTTGCTTTATTAATAGACAACTTAAAAAACAATCAAATTTTAAATTATGAAGTTCCAATTTCCAATAACAAACATATAATAATTTTACTCAAATAGACTAAATGAATATAACCTTAATTAATACCTTAATAACCTTAATTAATCTGGTAATACTATATTATTTATCTATGGGCAATCCTCCGATGAAATGTTGATTTGGTAGGTAATCGCCGTAATCGGGTAAGTTCCGCTTGTGCATTCGGTAACTTTCGTCTCGATAGGGATGCGTCTGCAGGCGAATTCTATAATTTTCGTTTTTAAAGCGAAAGCTAAGCTAAACGATAGCGAAGTTGATTTATGTTCATATTCTATAAGGTTAGCTTTCGCTTTCGCTTCGATATCATAGCGACATACGATATTATACGAGTCTAAACGACGGATGAATAAATAATTATGGCAACATTGCAAATATATCTGAAGGTAGTAAAAAAAGAAGAACTAGACAGTTTACTTGATGTAAATATAACCTTATAAAACTTTTAACCACAAACAAGACCACAAGTTTCATTGAATTATTTCCTTAATAAATAACTATATTTTTTATATTTTAATAAAAATGTTGCCGGTGCAATTTGTTCTATATGGAGAACTCGAGCGAAGAAACCAACTACGGTTAACACGAGAGGAAAGCAGGTTTCTTCGAGATAGAAGTGACCCATTTGGTCTAACAGATAGAAGGTTTGTTGAAATTTTTCGCTTAAGCAAAGAATTAGTTCGATTCCTTTTTGATGAGCTACAGGAACTTATGGAAGATGGTGTAAGAGCATCACGAATTCATTATCAACAAAGAATTCTTGTGGGATTAAGGTTTTATGCAATTGGTAGCTACCAAAGGGCTGTAGGACAAGAATATCTTGTAGCTGTCAGTCAACCAATGGTGAGTAGATGCATTGAGGAGGTAGCAACAGTTATAGTTCAGCATTTTGGAAATGAGTGGATAAAATTTCCAACTGATGCTCAGGAAGTGGTAAGAAAAAAAAGAGAATTTTTTGAATCCTGTGGGATTCCTGGTACAATTGGAGCAATTGATTGCACACACATTAGGATTATATCTCCAAAGGCAGAAGAGCATGCATATATGAATAGAAAAGGCTATCATTCAATGAATGTTCAATTAATTTGTGATACCAATCTGTTTATCGTAAATGTCAACAGTAGTTTTCCTGGAAGTTGCCATGATAGCTATATATGGCAACAAAGTGTCATTCAAACTTATTTACAAAATAGTTACCGAAATGGAGATCGAAACACATGGTTGCTAGGTGACTCAGGCTATCCCCAACAACCATGGCTCATGACCCCTGTGCCAGGAGCCCAGCCGAACTCACCTGAAGAACGGTTTAATCAAGCCCACGCCTCAGGGCGAAATCATATAGAAAGAACAAATGGAGTTCTTAAGTCAAGATTCCGTTGCATCATGGGTGAAAGAGAGTTAAGATATGAGCCACCAAAGGTATGCATACTTGTTAATGCCTGTTGTATTCTTCACAACATGTGTATCAGATCAAGAGTTCCACTGCTTGAAATTATAGAGGGTAATGAGCAAAATGACAATAATCACGAAGTTCTTGACTTGCCAATTGACAATGGAGGAAGACAAACTAGGACCACTTTAATTAATAGATATTTTCAATAGCTAATTTTTGTATTTCTTTAATAAATAATTACCATATAAAACCTCGTTTGCTTAAAAGAAAAGTTGTAAAGACTTATTTATTATATATAAATGGCATAAAAGATGCAATTTTTTTTAAAGTAATGTAAGTGACATTTTGAGCGAATATAATGTTTGTTCTACGAACGTTTAATAATATGCTCACTATTTTTGAATAGATAATAACACCCATTACTTTGCCTGTGAGTAATATTTCATTACTCATAGGATGAAGTTAGGTTCAAGTGGTGAATGCAACTTTTAATAAATGAAATTACTTCAACTTGTTTATTTTATACAATAGTTATTATAATTTATATCAAAATTAACAAAAAATGTTTAAGGGAATCTTAACTAACAATTTGCCAGTATATTTTTTAAGTTTATATCTTGTTTACTAAAAAAAGTTTATCATTTTTAGTGACACTCACATTAGCATATTTTGTTCATGTTAATTGGAATTTGCAACTAATATTCTGTTTATTTTATAAATATATATTGTGTTAAAAATGTGCTATATTATATGTAGTTATAATAATATATAAAGTATAATAATAGCTACAGTCGGAAACATGAACGAATGCCCATAAACGAATGTATAAAACACACTGTATTTTCCTGTCACCGTGTCACAAAGAAAATTGTCCAGTGCAAGTACACGTACCAATAATTATTACATGTACTTGCGCTGGCCAATTTTTTGTGACGCGGTGACAGGAAAATACAGCATGTTTTATATGTTCGTTCATGGGTATTCTTTAATTTTTCCTACTGTATTTCCTATTTATTAGAAACATTGACATTATGTACAAATTTGGGCTTATAATTTTTCGGAAACGAATATAACTTGAATTGACCATTTCTTGTATTTTTAAAATACATAAGTAATACAGAATTTGGTAGTAGTAGGCAGCAATTATTCAGCCACATGCTATTGTTAAATAGCATTTAGGTAGGTATATTTGTTAATTATAATTTTAATCTTTAGTAGCTAATATTTATATTTTTTACTAATTAAAGGTCGTAGACATATAAAAAAAAATTCGTAGAAAAAGTATAGTATTCTACTCACATGTAATGTCTATTACTCACTCTGATGAATTATGACACTCTCCTACAGCTCGTGTCACAAACTCAATCATCATGAGTAATAGCCATCATTACATGCTGGTTGAATAATATACTATTGCCATTAAACTAATGCTATTATTGTTTAGAAGGTGCTGCCAAAGTGTAGTAAGCCTAAAATTACTTTAAACATAATATGTATAGGCTTACTACACTTTGGCAGTACCTTCTAAACTCTAAACAATTATAGCGTTAGTTTAATGGAAAAACATGCTTCGCCAAAAATGTCACATACATTACTTTGCCAAAAGTGTATTGATATATTTTCTAACTTTATAGTTATTATATCTATTTGTTCTGTTTCTTACTTTGTATGTAGAAATTACAATTCCTGGCCAAATTAGTACTCGCTATAAAGATGTTATAAAAAAATATTAATTATGAGTTGATACTAATAGGTTTTTTTATATGTACCAGACACAATGTACGTTGTTTGGTTGTCCATTTAAAGGTCTACATATATTTTGTCATAAATAAAACATCATTATTAGTGAACAAATATGTATATTTATTCACTCTTGAAAAAAAACAAATAAGGAATTAAATGTTAATATTTTGTTGAGCCATTATTAGAGCTTCAATTCTACGTAGTATACTATCAATGCAAACCTGTAATAATAATTCTCCTGTATTAATATTCCTCTAATCAAGGTGGCTCAACAAAATATTAACATTTATTAGGGGTTTTCAACAATTCTCATTTGTTTCAAGCTTCAATCATATAAATATGTTGTATATTCCGTGTATAATATTAATATAAGACACGTGATGGAAGCTTGAAACAAATGAATCATTGAAAAGCCTTATTGTTATTTCTGCTTTCTTTCAAGAGTCAATAAATATATATATTTGTTCATTAATAATTATGTTTTATTTGTGATAAAACATAAATTGTTTTTTAATGTTGTTCTGAAGCTATTTCCTTATTATTATATATTATAGTTCATTATAAATTGTTTTGGTTGTCCATTTAATTGTCTACATTTTATCACAAACATAATTATTAATGAACAAATAACATATTTATTTACTCTTGAAATAAAACAGAAATAATGACAATTAAATGTTAATATTTTGTTGAGCCACTTTGATTAGAGGAATATTATTATTACAGGTGTGAATTACTGATCGTATGCTGTGCGGAATTGAAGCTCTAATAGCGGATAAAGGTGGTTCAACAAAATATTAACAATTAACTGTCTTTATTTCTGTTTTTTTTTTCAAGAGTCAACAAATACATATTTGTTCATTAATAATGATGTTTTAATTTGTGATAAAATGTAAACAATTAAATGGACAACCAAACAACATACATTGTGTCTGTTACATATAAAACAAAACCTATTTAGTATCAACTCATAATTAAAACATTTTATAAAATATTCTAGTGCTTCTAATAATTTGGCCAAGGACTGTAAGAAAAAAAAATAATAAAAACAAACTTAATATCCCATAGTTTTATTGCTAAATAACATAAATATACTATAACTATAACTTAAATATTCCTATTTACTAACAATTCAAGAGCATTGGCTATTCTTTCCTGTGAATTGGCTATTCTCTCTTGTGAATTGGCCATTTTCTCAATACTAGAGTTTATTTGATTTAACACAAGAAGTGTTTCCTTGTGCATATCTGCCAAATTTGTTGAAGGTATCTTCTGTGTTTTGGTGGCACTGGTGCACCCCCATTTCCCTTTTTTGGGAGTAGATTCTTGATTATCTACTCTCTCCGGAGTGAACGCTTCTTTGTTGTTTTCCTTTGAAGTGGAAGCTCTGCTCTGCTCTAAGGTACTGCTGCATCCCCATGGCCTTTTTTTAGGAGTAGATTCCTTCTCTTGCTTTGAGATGGCTCTTTCGATTATGCTTTCTGGAGTAGAATTTCGGTCAATGTTATATAAAAGAGGGGGTGGAGAGATTCTACATTCAACTAAGGCAGGAGTCACTTGAGGTATGTTCATTTCTTGGTCCTAAAATATTAAAACAATATTAACACTGTAATTACAAGATAGAGGACAATAATATTGTTATAAATAATAATATTGTTCTGAAGCTGTTTCTTTGTGGCATCTTATACAATTTACTATTTTATTGGGAAATAAGCCACAATTTAATTTAAAAATGAATTATATCCCTTCTCTTAGTAATATTTCCTTATTAAATGTTTTAGTATCATTAACTGAGATTTGTGTTGTAATCTAATAGTCAAAATTATGTAAATATAGGTATCTATGTACTCATTATATACATTTTAAAAAGGTATAAATATTAGATTACAAAATAAGTAATTTTAGTTAAAGAAACCCAAATATAACAGATTCTAGAGTTACAGTCTCTGCTATCAAAACATTACAAAATACATATGGCCTTGGTAAGACACATTATATGATATTCATATTGGTGATATAATATGTAGATGATTTTATTATGTCAATATTCTAAAATTTTAGTATGGAAATAATAAAAATTTTCTTTTTGATGATGTCCAAATGGTTTTTAATCATAGAACATTGACATCTTCATGCATTATCATTAACCAACATAAATATACCATATATCAGCTCTCTTATACACAGAAAGGACTCTTCAAATGTTAATAAATGTTTGAATATAACTTACTAGCAAGCAAGAAATACTGGGAAAATAAATTTTCCAGGTCTAGGAAACCTGATACACATAATGAAAACTTTAATCAGTTAAAATTTCAAAATATCCAGAACACATTCATGGCCATCTTCATACTGACTGGAATGTATGAAGCAACAATATAATATGGAGATTATAATATTCCTTGAACTACATACATACAACGGGATATCATACATTTCAAAACATGGTTTCTTTAGTAGGTAGGATCAGCATGAACTGACCAGATAAGAAAAACCTGAGCTCACGCTCAGTACGATCCTGAATCAGTTTAAGATTCTGCTGGAACAAACCTAATATTACAAAATAAACCTCCAGACTGAGACAAATGTGACCATTTGGTCATTTCTGTAACACTTTAAACAACAAACTAAAATGTTTGTCAATTTTTTCATGAAAAAGTATTGGGCTTGTAAGTTAATTCCAAAATATGTACCTAAATTTAGAAGTTGAAGCATTCCTTCGCAACTTTGCTTATTATTGTACACCCTATAGATAAAGGTATAGTACCATTAGTATTAGTAATACAAAGAAAACTTACCAAGCCAAGTTCTTTATTGGTTTGCACCCCAGTAATAAATGATCGCCCTAAAATGTTGATGAGGCGCATCTCATTCTCATTTAGTTGAGGTAGTGGTCCTCCACCCCCTGTTTGTCTGACTCCTCTATTAAGGTCTGCCGCCTTTGCCTTCACCTTGGATTTCCAATCTGCCATTGCCTAAAAAACAACATTTTGGATTATGAGGAAAACAAGCATTAATAGGGCTTTTCATTCACAGTCACTTGTTTCGAGCCTCTGTCATGTGTCACATAATATTATATATTTAGGGCCGGTTGTTCGAACGCTAATCAACAATGATCATTATTAAATATTTAATTACTGTCACCAAAACTGTCAATGTCAACTTTGTTTGGGTTGCTGAAAACATAATTAATTACAATTATGAGATTTATTATTAATTATGTTAATAATTATTGTTATATTAATTGATTATAGTCTCAGAATTGTAATTAATTATGTTTTAACAATTGACATTGACAGTAATTAATTATTTGATAATGATCATTGTTGATTAGCGTTCGAACAACCGGCCCTGGTGTCACATATTGGTATATACCAATGATTCAAACCAAAGACAGCATAGATATATTAATATTATGTGACACATGACCTAAGCTCGAAACAAATGACAATTGATGAAAAGCCCTATAGGGTTTTTCATTGATTGTCATTTGTTTCGAGCTTCTGTCATATGGATGGCTCAGAAGTCAAAGGGTGTAAGTCACATTCTCCCTAAAAATGACTTAGAGATATAACACTTATTATTATTATAATAATATTATTACTTCGTTGTTTGTATTTATGAATATGTTACCCATATTATGATAAATAAAGAGTGTTTAAGAGTTTATTTGTTTTTAATAACTACTTATATTTCTGCAACATTGTCAGAAACATCTTAGTATCTCATTTTAAAAGCTTATTGACTTGCACTGATTGGCTTCTGAGGCATGGATATGTTGTATAATCTGTGTATAATAATATACAGGGATTATATGACATATCACAGAAGCTAGAAACAAATGACTGTGAATGAAAAGCCCTATAAAATAATGACTGGCAATATTCTATTTAAACTTAGATTACATATTTATTTTCCTTTGCATTAAATAATGAGGTGACTATCAAAGATTTCCTATCATTAAAAAGTTTTGAAGTGGGGAAAGTTTTTATAATTTAAGTTAAACCTACTAAATAACTACTAACCTTTTGCCATTTATCCACTGACTTGTTTAGGTACCCCATACTGTTGAGTACCTCAGTGATTTCCTCCCATAATTCTAGGTATTTTTTTCTCCCATTTACCCCATCAAATTTTTTAGTGAGAATTTGGGGATTTTTCTCTGCGAAGTCCAAAAATATCGCCCATTGAGATGGATGTGTTTTGAGCCTCTTTTCCATATCGAAAAAAATTAAATCACTAAACTTTCTAAAACAACTACTAAGAAACAAATATTAACAATAATGGATATCCGTCCACGTACAAACAGTAAACAACAAAAACAAACAAGAAGTAGACCCGCTTGGCGCTTGCGCTTGTATACCACGTGAAAATGGCCGACCAATCACTATCGAAAGCGAAACGAAACGCAAGCCAAAATGTATCGCTTTAGCTTTGTAATCGGCTTCGTGATTGGCTTCTCCGATTCTTCCCGAATAAGCTTACAGAATTGCAAACCGAACAAATCGAACGTAATTTTTTCGCTTTGATCTTATAGAATCGCTCAACTGAACGTACGTATCAGAGCGTTATAGGCTATTCCACGAATATACGACTGTATGGGATTATCGCGACAACGAATATTTTAGTGTGCAAAATAAGAAGTGAGAAAGTAAATGGCTCTAATAATTGTTCCAATAAACAACAATGTATTTTGCAATTTACTTTCGTTCTTCATAATTTGCACAGTAGAATATTCGTTGACGAGATGTTACACAACAGTCTTATGTTCGTGGAATAGGGTATACTTTAGGTAATACGTATCGAGATACGGGAGTTCAAACATGAATGCTCAAGCGTATATGTCAAAAAGATGCGTTACGTGTACGTATTTGTGTGTACAAAAACTCCCTATTAATTATTTGGGGGGTTTTTGGGGCCCCTAACGACGAATATGACATCGGAAGTGATCTCCGGAATATCAGGTTTTCCGACTACCTCGTCTTTTGGAGTTTTCGTCAAATTTATTTAAAAAGTAGTCAAAATTCATTACTCGGGGGGTTTTTGGGGTCTCTAACGATGAATATGACATCGGAAGTGATCTCCGGACTCCGGAGTACCTGATGACCAGGGTACCTACTGCTTACCTCGTCTTCCTGAGTTTTCGGCAAATTCATTAAAAAATTAGTCAAAAATCATTAGTCACGAGATAAACAGTAGGTATCCTGGGCACCTGGTACTCCGAAGATCACTACCGATGTCATATTTGTCGTCAGCGACCCCAAAAACCCCCTTAGTAATGATTTTTGATAATTTTTTAATGAATTTGCCGAAAACTCCCGAAGACGAGGTAAACAGTAGGTACACTGGACACCAGGTATTCCGTAGATCACTTCTGATGTCATATTTATCGTTAGTGACCCTAAAAACCCCCGAGTAATTATTTTTAAATAATTTTTAATGAATTTTAATGACGAGTTAAACAGTAGGTACCCTGGGCACCAGGTACTCAGGAGATCACTTATGACGTCATATTCGTTTTCAGCGACCCCAAAAACTCCCCGAGTAACAAAATTGAACTCATTTAAGCCTATAATTGACGAGTTCTGATTTTTTTTATTGTCTGTTTGAGATGCACTTTCCACAATGCATTTTTTGTATGCAGTTTTTCAATATTATATCATGGCTCTGGGTCACAAAGTTTCCTGGCGCATTCACGAATCGAATGCAAAAAGAATTATTAAGATCCGTCTTGTCGTTTTTATTTTTCGGAAGTTAAGTGCTTCGACTATTGATTTATACGAGTTTGATTACAAAATTCTTTCATGACATACTTAATTGAAATGACAAAATAGTTTATAATTTTATATTGTGTCCTATAAATAATAAAAACGTGGAATTATAAAAAGCTCTTTTTAATTTTTGCATGTAAGTTTTTTAACTTCGGAAGAAGAATTTAACAAATTTCTTTAATTAAAATTTTTTCACCAAATAGGATCTTTCTTTCGCAGTGGTACTGTTTAAATTCTGAAGTGTGGTATACATTATAACACTTAACTGAAAGTTATCGCAGCATAGCTCTGAAGATGGCTGTGTATGCCGAAAATGATTAACTACGAATTAAATAGTTTTACTTACTCTTAAAATACTTTTCTTTTGTCATTCATTAATATAAAAACTTTTTGTTCTTTACTGAGTTTATGGTACCATTTTACCAACCGCCACTTGGTAGTAGTACTCATCATTCATAAATTACACTCCTTCCTGAATTGAACAAATCCTTCGACAATACTCCCACATGATTCGCCTTTTATCATCACATCGTTCTAATTAGATTGACCTTTGTTGCACTTTATTACATACTCGTAGGTACTATGCAGATGTTATGCAGGTGGCTATATTCCACCTCATCGACACACTCTCTTTCTGAAGATCGGAATTTCAGATGCGTATCGAACTTGGTCATCATAGGGTCGCAGCACCTAGAGCTTTTATAAATACCGATAAACCACTTTTGAGGTAAATCAGCAATAAAATCAAGCCGACAAATAGTCATATTAATAAAGAAAAACAATAATGAAAATAATTGATGGATTCGACCGTTACTTGATGGAAGTTCATTTTATCTCACAATAAAACACTGAAAACTTTTGCTTTCTATACTTCCACAAAATTTATTATTTACAACTATGTGACTACAGCTGTTTCGGCAGAGTGCCTTTCTCAAGTGATATAATTTACAATGTGTTTGCCTTTTTAAGTCTCTAACTGAAGAGGTTGAGGAGTGGGGAGCTGTTTGTCTCGAGTTGGTCATTCAGAATTATATCTGTATTTTTCAGTTTATTAA
Source organism: Diabrotica virgifera virgifera (assembly GCF_917563875.1). Taxonomy (NCBI): domain Eukaryota; kingdom Metazoa; phylum Arthropoda; class Insecta; order Coleoptera; family Chrysomelidae; genus Diabrotica; species Diabrotica virgifera. The sequence goes on along the minus strand of NC_065445.1, from coordinate 267,268,012 downwards.
TTTCCATAGATTCCATAAGCTATCTTTTTTAGAATCTATGGAAATTAATAAACTGAAAAATACAGATATAATTCTGAATGACCAACAAGAGACAAACAGCTCCCCACTCCTCAACCTCTTCAGTTAGAGACTTAAAAAGGCAAACACATTGTAAATTATATCACTTGAGAAAGGCACTCTGCCGAAATAGCTGTAGTCACATAGTTGTAAATATAAATTTTGTGGAAGTATAGAAAACAAAAGTTTTCAGTGTTTTATTGTGAAATAATGAAAATATAAAACATATTCCTTGTTTCGAAGAACTTTGAATGATGATTGTTAGTCACTAGTCTGAATTTAGTTGAGAAAATCCTATGAATGAACAAAAATTAAATATATTAAGCAGAAATATCTATAATCTTGAAAAAGGGAGACAAATCCGACCTGTAGAATTACAACTAAAATTAACAACTAAAGTGCTAACAAATAAATTGAAATAAATTATAACACTAGCAGAAAACGACAAGGTTTAATGTCAGGAAAACCATGTAGCGATACTATAAGTATTTGAGGCAAATGCAAGAAAAATCATAGAATACAACAAACTAACATATTTATGTTTCGTTGACCTTAAGAAGGCATTTGATAGGGTAAAATTAAAGGACGTTATCCACTGATTCTACGCAGATACCTCTAGGACTAATCAAAACGATTGAAAATATCTGCCAGAATAACCCAATAAAAGTAAAAGTAGAAGAAGAACTAACTGACTACTGATAACCTATTTTCTTAAAATAACTCATAGAAGAAACAATAGCATTCAACGCTGAATTGGATATTTTATTCGTGAATCTCGTGAAAGGCTTCTTCTTCTTCTTGCTCCTTGTATGTAGGCTTTAAAGCCAGTTTCTTCGTCAATATTAGCCTCCTAAATGGTTTAAGTTATCGCACCATCTTTTTCTTGGTCTGCCAATACTTCTTCACCCATTTGGTGACTTATCTCGTGCTATCCATACTATCCTATCCTCTGCCATTCTACTAATGTGTTCGTTCCACTCCTGTTTCCGTTTTGTCACCCATCCATTTATGTCTTCTACATTGCATGATCTTCTGATGTTTTCGCTTCTCTCCCTATCCAACAGACTTTTCCCTGATATTCGTCGGAGTATTTTCATCTTTGTTGTTTCTAGTAGGCGTCTGGTCTTAGATGTGTCAGGTCTTGTCTCCGCCGTGTATGTCAATATAGGTCTAATTGCTGCTTTATAGATTCTTGCTTTTGTGTCTTGTCTTGGTGTTTGTTCTTCCAGATTGTGTAATTAAGAGATCCCGCCACTTTACTTGCTTTTAAGCTTTGTTGTCGTACTTCCTCTTCAACATCTCCGTAACTGGTTATATCTCTTCCCAGATATCTAAACCTTGTTTCCTGCTTTATTATTTTTCCATCAATTTCGATTTCACATCGTAGTGGGTATTTAGATGTTGTCATACATTTGTTTTTTTCTGCTGATATTATCATATTGTATTTTTTGGCTGTTATATTGAAGATGTGTGTTAATCTTTGGAGATCGTCTTCTGTCTCGGCGATTATTGCGCCGTCGTCTGCATAACATAATATTTGGATTTCTTTTTTCGCCATTCTGTAACCATGACCTTTGCGTACTGCTTCTATTATTTCGTCCATTATTATATTAAAGAGAAGTGGGCTTAACGAGTCACCTTGTCTGACTCCGCTTTGTATTGGTATAAACTGTGTTAGTTTTCCATTTATCTTTGCCTGTATTCAATTATGAAAATATATGTTTTTGATGGTTTCTGTTGCTCATTCACGATGCTCGTGAAAGACCTATGATAGTATTCCATTTAAAAACTTGTCGAAAGCAATATACAATTATGAAGAGAATGAATGTAGAATAAAAGTCGGACAAAACTAATCAGAACCATTTAAAGGGGATAAAGGACTTCACCTTGATCTTTGTGGTGTTTAGCTTCAGTTCGTATTCACCATACTTTGTGGTAATCCTATTAGCCAGATATTCAAGTTCTTCGTAAAAATTTTTAAGGAACACCGTGTTATCCGCTTACCTCAAATTATCAATATTGACGACATTAATTTTGATACCACATCTCCTTTCGATTTACTCCTCTTCTAGATGAAAAAGTTGCAAAATACAATGTGCTATTATAAAATATCAAAAAAGCACGAATACGCTTTTTTTTTTGTCAAATCATCCTAATTATATTAGATAGTACTCTTATGCTAATTGGTATTCTAAATACCTACTTGCTTTTTCTTCTTCACATGCCGTGCTCGATTATCGAGCGTTCGCTATCAAATTCTTCTTCTTCTTCTTTTTTTTTATATAGACATTACTCTGTCTGTTTTTCAATGTGCCTCCAGTAAGTTGTCAATCCATCTTTTTCGTGGTCTTCCCACTGATCGTCTTCCTATTGGGGAACCGTCTCTCGCCGTCCTTACTACTCTATTTGTTGTCATTCGGCTTATGTGGTCGTTCCATTCTACTCTTCTGCTTTTCACCCAGTTATTAATGTTGTGCACCTTGCATCTCCTTCGTATATCTGCACTTCTACCTCTATCCCACATCGTCTTACCATCGATTTTTCGCAATGTTTTCATCTCTGCTGTTTCTAGCATTCTTTTTGTCCTTTCTGTATCAGGTCGTGTTTCTGCCGCGTATGTCATTATTGGTCTGATGACGGTTTTGCAAATTCTGCCTTTCACTTCTTTTCCGATGTTTTTGTTTCTCCATATTGTTTCATTCAGGCAACCTGCGGCTCTGTTTGCTTTATTCACGTGATCTTCCACTTCTGCTTCGAGCTTTCCGTAGCTGCATAGTGTGATGCCTAGATATTTAAACTCCATGAGTTGTTCTATTATTTTACCCTCCAGCTCTAATTTACACCTTATTAGATCTGCTGTTATAACCATGCATTTAGTCTTTTTTGGGGAAATTAACATGTTAAATTTTCTAGCGGTTATATTAAATTCTTGCAGCATACGTTGTAAATCATCTTTACTTTGAGATATTAGTATTGCGTCGTCTGCATAGCAGATTATTTTAAGTTGTTTTTCTCCCATTTGGTATCCTTTTTTTGTTCTTACTTTTTTTATTATTTCGTCCATGATCAGGTTGAACAACAGAGGACTCAGGGAATCTCCCTGTCTTATCCCATTGCCAGCTTCAATTGGGTCAGTTAGTTCTTCATCTACTTTTACTTTTATTGTGTTGTTCTGGTAGATATTTTCGATCGTTTTAATTATTCCTATAGATACCTCTCTTGCGTACAATAAATGGATAACGTCCTTTAATTTGACCCTGTTGAATGCCTTCTTAAGGTCCACGAAACATAAGTAGGCCGGTTTGTTGTATTCTAACGATTTTTCTTGAATCTGCCTCATTATAAATATAGCGTCGGTGCATGATCTTCCCGACCTAAAACCTTGTTGTTCTTCTGCTAATGTTATAATTTTATTCAGTTTGTGTGTTCTCACTTTGGTCGTTAATTTTAGTGTTGTGTTTAATAAATTAATTCCTCTGTAATTCTCCGGGTCCGATTTTTCTCCCTTTTTGAAGAGAGGTATTAGGATGCTTGATCTCCATTCTTGTGGTATTCTATTTTGTTCTATTATTTTTTGGATTAGTTTTAATAATTGTTTGGTCAGGTCTTGTCCTCCATACTTTAGGAGTTCATTCGATATTCTGTCCTCTCCTGGTGATTTTCTATTTGGCTATCAAATTGGCTATAGTAATTTTGTTGACGGTAGCTCTGAAAAGGGATGCAGAGGATCTGTTAAACCATTCCTTCAGGTTTTTAAGCCATGACGTTCTTGTTCGACTTGATCCTCTTCTTCCGTCTACCTTACCTTGTATTATTAAATGGAGTATATTATATCTCTCTGGGTGTCGAATAACATGGCCAAAATATATAAGTTTTCGATTTTTAACTTTTCTGACGACTTCCGTTACTTTTTCCATACGATGCAATACAACTTCTTTACTTGCTTAGCTGTCTCTAATTTAATATTAATGAGAGTCGAGATTAACTGCAGCATTTTAATAAAACCATTTTTATCCCCATCGAGAGGTACCCCTTTATACAGCTACAGATAAGAACGCTAATGGTCGTGTGTCCGAGTACGAAGGTAGTTTATGTGACGGGCCCGCTTTGTGTCAACAATATACGATTCCCTAGTGCCATATACCAATCAACGAGGCCGTACTTCTCGACACCGCTTACCAAGAGAGCAGTAGCACCGGGTGTCTTCTTAGCGTATCTATCAATCACTTCGTCAAAGTGCAAGCAGTTACCGTTTTGCGGATTGTCGAGATTGTTAGTAATTGGTTTTTGCCAGGAAACGTCCTGTAACTTCGTAATCTTCGGATCTTGATGAATCAAAGTATTGTACGGTGGCAATTCGAATATACAAATGGAGTGCACGAAAGAACCAACTTGCGCTGACACATGTACATATGTTTTTAAGTAAGTTAAATGGTCAGTTTTGAATACTGACGAAAGAGATGTCTCGCGGAAGTTCTGGTTTTAACAAATCATGACATTTTTTATACAGGGTGTCCCGAAAAGATTGGTCATAAATTATACCACAGATTCTGGGGTCAATAGTGCACACAAAAAAGTTACAGCCCTTTGAAGTTACAAAATGAAAATCGATTTTTTTTCATATATCGAAAACTCTCCAAGATTTTTTATTGAAAATGGACATATGGCATTCTTATGGCAGCAACATCTTAAAAAAAATTAAAGTGAAATTTGTGCACCCCATAAAAATTTTATGGGGGTTTTGTTCCCTTAAACCCGCCCAAACTTTTGTGTACGTTTGAATTAAATTAATATTGTATTACCCTTAGTTAAAAACAATGTTTTTAAAACTTTTTTGCCTCTTAGTACTTTTTCGATAAGCTAGTGTTTATCGAGATATTTTGAATATTTTTCGAATCCACCACAAATTTGTATATGGTTAAGTACGATTATACATACAGTGCTAGTCAAAAGTCCGTACCCCCCCTCGTATCTTTTGAACGGTTATACTTATAATAGTGGAATTTGGAGGGAGGAAATAAACGGATATAGGCTTCTTAACTAGTCATGACAGGTGACGTAATAGTGACAGATGACGTTACAGCGCCACTATGACAGATAATTTTAAATGGGACCTTATGGCAAGTGATACCTCGTTTGAAAGGTATTGAAAATACCTATCCAGTCATACTATTTTTTTTGGGTTTAAGTTGATTTTGATTTTGGTGAATAAATTAAATAAATATAACATTGTAGTTTCGTATTTAACTAATAAAAATTCAAATGTCCGCCTATGGTTTTTTTGTCAAAAATGTTGACGTTTTTCAGTTCTCTAGTAGTTTTTACGTCAACGTCAACCTTTTTGACAAGTAATCATAGGCGGAGGTTTGAATTTTTATTAATTAAATGCGAAACTACAATTTTATATTATTTCATTTATTCACCAAATGAGCTTAAACTCAAACAAAATTAGTATGACTGAATAGGTATTTTCAATACCTTTCAAACGAGGTATCACTTGCCATAAGGTCCCATTTAAAATTATCTGTCATAGTGGCGCTGTAACGTCATCTGTCACTATTACGTCACCTGTCATGCTTGGTTAAGAAGCCTACATCCGTTTATTTCCTCCCTCCTAATTTCACTATTATAAGTATAACCGTTCAAAAGATACGAGGGGGGGTACGGACTTTTGACTAGCACTGTATAGTATTTGTACTACAAAAGCGATATTACGTAGGTCAAAATTTTTGACGTAAGAGAACTGTCAAAACATTAAAATGTGACTTTTCATTATTGCCATGGTTATAATAAACATGGCAATAATGAAAAGTCACATTCTAATGTTTTGACAGTTCTCTTACGTCAAAAATTTTGACCTACGTAATATCGCTTTTGTAGTAAAAATACTATAGAGACCTATTAATAATCTGAAAATTTATTTATAATTTACATTTTTATGTGTATTTTGAAAAAGAAGCCACATCTCGATAAAAGGTGACTTATCAAAAAAGCCTAAGAGACAAAAAAGTTTTAAAAACACGGTGCTTAACTAATGGTGCCACAATAATAGTTTAATTGGAACGTACACAAACATTTGGGGGGTTTAAAGGAGTAAAACCCACAGAATATGTTTATGTAAATATATTAAAAAAGAAGCCGCATCTCGATAAAAACTGGCTTATCGAAAAAATACTAAGAGACAAAAAAGTTTTAAAAACGTTGTGTTTAACTAATGGTACCACAATAATGAATTAATTGGGACGTACACAAAAGTTTGGGGGGGTTTAAGGGAACAAAACCCCCATAAAATTTTTATGGGGTGGACAAATTTCACTATAATTTTGTTTTAAGATGTATCTGACATTAGAATCGTACATGACCGTTTTCAATAAAAAATCTCTAATAGTTTTCGATTTATTGAAAAAAATCGATTTTCATTTTGTAACTTCAAAGGACTGTAACTTTTTTATGAGCATATTTGTACTAAGGTAAGTTAGGTTCAATCGAACTATTTTTGACCCCAGAATGTGCGGTATAATTTATGACCAATCTTTTCGGGACACCCTGTATATCTTGGAACAACAATAGCTGAAGAGAATAACGAATCACAATAAATAAACAATAGGATACAAGGCGGCAACAGATGTCTTGATGCCCTTCAAAATCTTATAAAATCGAAACAGCTAACAAGACGTACGAGGAGACAAGTGTATAAAACAATCATAAGACCCGTTGTGATGTATGGAAGCGAAACGTGGACGATAACAAAGGCAAACGAAGAGAGACTACTAGTGATGTTGGTTATAGTTACTTTCGAGTATTCGTTACAAATCGTTACTTTTTCAGTAGGTACAAGGTATTTCTCAGTAGGTTCTCAGTTATATCAAATCGTATTTCTCAGTAGGTTCTCAGTTATAGGTATTTTGTATAGGTATAGATATAGATCTAGATAAAAATATAGGGTGCTCGCATTCGATCTTTGTCAATGACATACATTACATATTTTACGTATACTATTATACCTCGACGTCCCTCTGTTTCATCTTCTATCTTCTCCTCACCCTCACACCCTTAGAACGCTTTATACCTATAACGATATTCGATAACACTCGTAAAATACCGGCCCCGTCCGTTAATCGCTGGGATACGATTGATAGAAAGTAATCAAGTGTACTGGTTGTAGATACAATAGTCGTTACTCGCTCTGATACGATTGGTATGAAGTAACGAAGTAATCAGAGTAATCAAAATAATCAAAGTAGATACAATAGTCGTTACTCGCTCTGATACGATTAATACGAAGTAACGAAGTATTCCGAGTAATCAAAGTAACGATTTGCCTCTCTGTATAATAATCGTTACTTTTGGTATTCGTAAGTAACGAATACTTTGTAACGAATAGTTACTTTTTCAACATCACTAGAGACTACGTGTTTGGAAGCTACGTGTAAGGACTACGTGTAAGGAAGATCTTTGGGCCTGTGCTGGATGAAACATTAGGACAATACAGGATAAGAACTATCAAAGAGCTCGAAGAACTTTACCCAGACGCCAACATCATAAAAGACTAAAAGTCCAGAAGACTCCAATGGGCAGGACACCTCAGAAGACATTCTGACCAAGGAACAGTAAGACTGGAATAGGAGGAGGTCCCAACTGGAAGAAGACCACGCGGACGCCCTCGACTCCGATGGCGAGATAATATAGCACGAGACCTAAGCACTATGGGTGTGGAGAATTGGATAGAGGTTGCACAAGACAGAGAACAGTGGAAGCATGTTGTCTAGTCGGTTAAAACCCACGAAGGGTTCTAATGCCACGGAGTTAGTAAGTAAGTAATGTATGTTATTTTGCAGGAGTTCTGATGCGATATGTGTATTCTTGTTGGAGCCTAAGATGGCCGTATCATCTACAAATGTGGCTCTTGTTGTGGTAGGTGATGTTGGCAGGTTGGCAATGTATGGTACAAGTCACCTATGGAGTAGAATAGAGCACCTATGGACTCTCGAGATTGTTAGTAATTAGTTTTTGCCAGGACACGTCCTGTAATTTTGTAATCTTCGCTTCGTGATGAATCAAAGTATTTGATATTAGTCCAATCAACAGCCATTTTCTCGTAAAATTTTGAGAACCAAGGTCGATTTCCTTGATTATTTCATTCATAGGAGATTCTGACCAATAGAAAGCTATAGAAATTTGAATTAAATCGATAATTTTTGATAATTGCCCGTCGTTAAGTATATTACGTCAGATGCCCTTCGTTGCTACGAAAAAATACATTCAGTGACATTAATGACAATTAATGTTTTAAAAATTATAAAAGTGATGACTTTCAATCGTCAAATATTTATAAAAAATTTGTGTTTAATTGTACTAATTTGTACTTACATAAATAAATTACAATAAAATTTTGGTTTTGAACAGTTTTATTCATAAAATAATCGCAACAAATTGCACTCGAACTCTAAAATTAATATAGAATTTTAGAGCTCTTGTGCAATTACTACTGAAAATTTGGATTTAGGTAGTAATTCTAACCTTTGTCAAAATCTATCCTATGCCAAACTACGGGGGATGAAAACAACTCTATCTAGGGGATGAAAATTATTTGATCAAAATAACTATGAAAATCGATAGAGTTACCAATTCGAAGTAAATTTTGTTCTATAAAATTTTTTTGCAAAATTGATACTTTCAAGTTATTTGCGATTGAAACTATGCAGTTTTCATTGAAAAAGCTCACGTTTTATAACTGTTTTTCATGAATAACTTTAAACATTTAATTTTATAGAAAAAATCATTAAAAACAAAATTATAGCTAATAAAAAAACAAAGAGATTCGCGCCTGAAAACTTATGTAAACCCAATAACGACTGAGTTATTGCTCTTTAAAAGATGGTTATTTTCGAAGAATATCAAAATGGAGAACCTTTAATCTCAAATAACTCAAATGTGGTGCAATTTTTTGGGACAACTTGTGGTTCGGCATAGTGTAGATTTTAAAGAAGAGTGTCAACCAACAGAGCTAAATAAGAGTGTCAATAAATAAAATAGGTGTTGATTCTCAAAATTCCACGGTTTTACAGTTTTTTACTGCTGATGAGTGGTCTATATGTCTATATGTGATTTGATAAATGTGTTATTTGAAATGTATCTGGCCAGAACATAAGAAACGAAATCTAACCAAACGAGTTAAAAAAGTTGTTAATTGAAATGTCACCTTATCATCAGCTTGCTTCATCCATTCTTCAGCAACTTTCATCTAACTTTTGACCCTTACAATCTTAAGTCTTAAGATCTTTTTCTGCATCATCAATCCACCTCCTACGCGATTGTCCTCACGATAGTGATCATTAGATGACAGCTCGCCTAGTTTATATTTCCAAATTTCTTATTCTATTTTTTCTTATCTTACAGTGGCGACGAGTGACTTTTTCTAAAGTGTTACCAAAACCAGATATTAAATATATACCAGATATATTATATATTATCTATATATATATAATGTATTTTATAAATATTTTTATATATACAGTGTTCCCATACATCAAAGTTTGTTCGACTAGACACCGTGAATTTTCAGCTTGCTATTAATCAACTTTTTTTTGGTACGCGCGTTACAGGTCTATTATAAAAATAGATGAAATAAAATTAAAAAATTAAAAATTTAAGAAATTATATAAGTATCTACAAACTAGAAACATATTTGTTGTTTTTAGGTAAAATATGTATTATATCACCTTTATACTTTATTAAAAAATCCAAATTGTATAATTAGTATACTAATCAGTACATTCATTTGTCATTTTTAGCCTAAAATATTAAATAATTTTTATTTTATTGATTATACACTACAATGTACTGTATAATCAATATTATTATATGTCATATTATAATAATGTTGTTGTTAATTAATATATTTCGACAAGTAATTAAAATCGATTAATATGATTTATATAGGATAAAAAGGTATAGATATATTATCTGTATAATAAGCAAGTACAGTTACAAGTTATAAACTAATAATTAATAATGCATATTATGCAATAATCGAATCCAAAGGGCCGGTACGGTTAACTAACCGGAGTTTAATCGAGAAAATACCGGCCCTAAGAATAACGGACTTCATAAATGGAATTATAATTATTACCTATAATTATAATAATAATTAAAATTGCATTTATTAAGTCTGATATTCTTACGGTCGGTATTTTCTGTCCCGATAGACACCGGCCATACCTAGCGTCACCAAATTAAAATTTGGTAACACCAATACGCGGTTTCAGAGCCATCGTCCCCGCAAAATTTTCAGAGACGATCCAGTCAAAGATCCTACTATCGTTGCCACTCACAGAAGTGGTAAACGGCGCGGCGCACGGTAAGGGCACAGTATAATAAATATGGAACCTCTTTATACTGTGGTAAGGGCGTATTATAATAACGTGCAACCGATTTTACATAAACTCGCTAATATTTTCGTGCATCTAGTTGGCTATTTTACTGAATTAGGTAGATACTATTAACAAATATTTCTATTTTTAAAAAATATAAATGGAATTATTTCATAGTAGTCATAAAATATTTATTTACAAATTTTAACTGTTACCAATGGTAACAATGGTTACATGGACGCTTCGCCAGTGTTATCTTATTTTTCTAAAACCGTCTATATATGTAAATAATACCAAACTTGAGCAAGTTGATAAAATCGTTTACCTTGGACAGCAACTAAATTGTAACGCAGAAAGTCACGGCGAAATAAGATCTAGGATAGAGCAGGCTAGAGCCGCTTTTAAAAGGATGTCCAAGGTGTTATGTGACAGAGACCTAAAATTGGCATTGAGGATCCGCCTACTTCGCTGCTACGTGTTCTCGGTCTTACATTATGGTGTCGAGTCCTAGACTGTGAATAAAATCGATCTAAACGCCTTGAGGCTTTCGAAATGTGGTGCTATAGAAGAATTTTAAAAGTTTCCTGGGTGGAGAAGATTCGAAACTCCACAATACTAGAACGTCTCAGCAAGACTACTGAGATCATAAAAAGCATCAAGCAGAGAAAGCTGAAGTACTTCGGACATGTAATGAGAGGTCCCAAATATAGGTTGCTACAAAATATCATGCAAGGAAAAATAGCAGGCAAACGCAGTCCAGGACGAAGAAGAACCTCATGGTTGAAGAACTTGCGAGATTGGTATGGTGTTGATACAAGCATGCTATTTAGGGTGGCAGTGAATAAAATTAAGATAGCTATGATGGTAACCAACGTTCTGAAAGGACATGGTACATGAAGAAGAAGAAATTTCTTATATCTGTAGTGTTTTTTTAGACTCATAATATTAGCCTACAATGAAGATCAAGGCAAGTCCTAATATTACCATTACGCTTTGATTTTTACAGGAATCAAATTGGCACCAAGAAATATAAAAATTTTTTTAACGTGAATAGTTATAGAGCTGGAAAAATGTTTAATACATTTTTTACACAGGAACAATTACGCCAGTCAATGGAAGCAAGAATAGGATATTTCCTCCGAATTCTATCCTACTGCATGGCTTTTAATGAAATTTTGGATATAGCCTCTACTTATCTCCTAATTCAAAGTCTACCCTATGCCAATGTGTGCTTTTATCTTGGGGGTGGTTCTCACCCCTTCTCATGGGTGGAACATTTTTTGGTTGAAATAACCACGGAAGTAGCTAGAGAACCTAATTCTTAGCAAAGACTGTTCGATAAGTTTTTTTTTAAAACTCAATACTTTTTGAGTTATTCGTGGTTGAAAATTGGCCATTTTCATTGAAACATAACTCCTTTTCGAAAAGATTTTTGCGAATACCGTAAAAACTATGCATCTAACTAAACAAACTATATAAAACATATTTGTAGCTTATAAAAAATCAAAGAGACTCGTTCCTTCATAAATTTTCTAGTTATAACACAAAAAGAGATATGGTAGGTGAAAAGAGTTTGTTTTTTTATGCATGGTACATGCTCAAATTGGTGTATTCAACTTGAAATAACAGAGAAACATTCGACTTTAGGTGTACAATGCCACCAATACCTTTTGTAGTGCTTGAAAAGATCTTTAATACGAGCAATATTAAAGGTCGATTACATTCAAACTAAGCGAGATATTCTGCAATAAAATTGATCACTAATGTATTCTAAGAAAAAATCAGAAATGTATTTAACCTCTATTCACCAAAATTCAAGTGTGTCGTTTTCCTTCTACAATACCTTTTATTATAGTGTTATTTATATGTTTAAAAAGTTGAACGGGTTTAAAATGAATGGTTTAAAAAAAATAAGATCCAATTATAGAGCGTATTTTAAAATTTTCTCAAAAATCTTCCTTTTTCTCCATGTAACTTGAAAATGATAAGAGATACAGTAATGAAAAATAAAAGCAAATTTTTGATCTAAAAAACCCTACCTTTTTGTGTGGTATCTTTTTTTTTGTATCTCTTATCATTTCGAGTTACATGGAGAAAAAGGAAGATGTTTAAGAAAATTTAAAAATGCGCTTTATAATTTGGTCTTATTTTTTTCAAAAACCATTCATTTTAAACCCATCAACTTTTTAAACATAGAAATAACAGTATAGTAAAAAGTATGGTAAAAGGAAAACGATGTATTTAAATTCTGATGAATGAGGGGTTAAATAAACTTCTCATTTTTTCTTAAAATACATTAGTCATCAATTTTTTTGCAGCATATCTCGCTTAGTTTGAATGTAATTGATCTTATTGCTCATTTGAAAGGTCTTTTCAAGCACTACAAAAGGTATTAGTATCATTATACACCTAAAATCGACCGTTTCTCTGTTATTTCAAGTTAAATACACCGATTTGAGCATGCACCAAAAAAACAACTACTTCTCACCTACCATATCTCTTTTTGTATTTTAACTAGAAGATTTATGAAGCAACGAAGCTCTTTGTTTTTTTATAAGCTACAAATATATTTTATCATTGATTATAGACACGGATCCGTGTCTATAATCAATGATTTTATATAGTATTTTTCGTTATATGCGTAGTTTCTAAGGTATTCGCAAAATACCGTCCGCAAAGGTGTCATTTTTCAATGAAAATGGCTAATTTTCAACTACGCATAACTCAAAAAGTATTTAGTTTTCACAAAAAAATTATAACAGTTTTTGCTTAGAATTAGGCTCTCTAGCCACTTCCGTGGCTATTTTAACCAAAGAATTTTCCACCCCTGAGAAGGGGTGCGATCTACCCCCAAGATAAAAGCGCACATCAACATAGGTTAGACTTTGTTTCTTAAGCTATTCTCTTCTTACTGTGAAAATATCAAGTAAATCGATATAGTAGGATGGAATTCGGAGCGAAATACCCTCAGTCACTGCCCCAAAATCGTACACATAATATGACTAGCATAAACACTAATCAAACAATAAATTGAAGTCTGTAAATAATTTAAAAATTCTTTAAAATAGTCATTGTACCTAAAAATTAAAAATCCTTAAAAATAGTCATTGTATATGACAGGGGCATGTTGAGTTTTCCAACAAAAGCTCGGTGTGTATCTATAGCGCGAATACCGTAACCATTACCAATACGATACGGTGTCCGTTCCCATATACATATAATACATAAATAAGTTGATGGTATAATATGGGTGCAACGACGGGTTATAACAGAGACCAGACAGAATATTACGGACAGGACAGAACGCCAACGGAATAAATAGTCAAATTTGACATATCCGCAGCAATTTCCTCAAATATAGGTAGCTCATGATCATCATCATGGCATCTACACTCCTAGCGGAGTGATTGTCATTTTGGTTTTACATTTGGTTGTGTGGCTTGGCATCTTCTACAATTTTTCTCCATTCGTTCCTGCTTTTGCCCATGGTTACCTATTCTCTAACTCCGATCTTCTTTAAGGTCCTCAACTAGGTGGTTCTTCCATCTAGTTTTGGGGGTTCTTCGTGCTCTGCCTGATACTGGCTGCCAGTTGGTAATTTTCGTACTTATAAAAGATATAAAAATTTGTATTTTACTAGATAATCCATGCGTACCTACCCATTGATGGTAGAAAGGTTAATCTTTATGGTAAAGAACGGCCAGTGAGATTAATAGTCGTGAATTGTCTATCAATCCTTTTGATACCGTAGGTATCTGGGATTATATAGTGTATTTTATCCTTAGAGTAAGTATGGCTAAATCTGTAAAATATAATATTTGAGCCGAGTTGCCACAGGTCTTGGACAAAATTTCGGGAGACTGCTCCTATTTTTCGGTAGAAATAGTCAAATTTCGGTAGATCAAAAAATTATACTTTAGCTACCAGTATTCAAAAATAAACTACAATCATCATCATATAATGATCAATAATCACCATTCATCATAAAAATCATTCAAAGTTCAAAATCGGTATACCTTAAAATAATGTATTTTCTCGGCTTTCTAGGTATTATAGAGCAATTTTCTTCATTTTTTTTAATCCAAAGTAACTCGAGTAGAACCGTCTAACTAACACAATACTAAATATCAAGGATGCTTTAGTTGTTATAAGGAATTAATTTATTTTTAATAAAATAAAACTGCATATTTTTTCCTGTTGTAGACTTTTTAAAAAACTTACCTTCTTCTTCAGGTTCCTTCCCCTATCGGAGGTTGGAAATCATCATCGCTATTTTAACTTTATTAGCCGCACTTCTGAACAATTCTAATGAGCTGCAACCGAACCACTCTCTCAAATTTCTTAGCCAGGATAAAAAACTTACCCCACGAGCCAAAGCTGTATAATTGTTTAAACAAGTTAAAAAAATTTGTTATAATAAATAATAGTTATAAGTAATTAATATTTATAAATTACTGCAAAAATAAGGGTTTTTGCAATTATCTCCAATTGTTTATGTATTTCAAATTAATTTGAAACATTTTTCTCTAAAATCTACAAGGAATGTTTTATAGACAAAAACATGATTTTCTACACTTTATAATCGTTTAAAAACAAAACAATGTCGGATATTGAAGCAATTGAGAACGAGAAAAATGTTTAATGTTCTTTAGTTATGTGGAAATACTGCAAGTTAAAAAGGTGCAAAATAAATTTCTCCTGTTTTAAGATTTTAATATAAATACTATTTTTAGTTTGGAATTATCTGCTATATCAAAATAAGCCACAATCCTTCAGTATTCACTATTCAGATTCAGGTAGATACATTTTACTCCCAAAATCATAATATAAAAGGAAAAAGGACTGGTCATATAATTGATATCGGTAAATCTGTATCTGCTGGTTAGCACATTGTGTCACAAGCTAGTAAAAGCAAATCAAGAATTCTTGAAAATTGACTAAACTCTGTTGCCAAATGCCAAATCTATCCGCTAAAAAAATTTTTTCTAACAATTTTGACTTTTCGGTAGAAAAAACTCGGCAGATTAATTTGAAAATTAAGAATTTTGATTTTACGGTAGAAAAAAACGAGAATTAGGTAGATCGGTAGATTTGTCAGGTATTCGGTAGATTTACCGAAAAATCGGCAGCTGTGGCACCACTGATTTGAGGTAAGTCTGCCCCCCCCCCCCTATTATGAATTTCTAGATCCGCGCCTGTGTGGAACTAGATCACCTTTTTTTTAATAGGAAACATCCACCCTCTTTCCCATTCTTCGAGCATTCTTTCTTCTTCCAAAATCCTAATTATTATATCGTATATTTTTCGATGCAGTTCTTCTCCGCCTCCTTTTATTAGCTCATTTGGGATTTCGTCTTAACCTACTGCTTTCTTTTATGATTCAGGAATAAAAAGTCCTCATATGACGGATTTTCGATATCGTTTTTATCGACAAGCTATGAGTCTTTTGTGCATTTGTGAGTGCTTTCTCTACCGTAGCCCATGATATATTCCATGTATATTGGTTTATTTAATATTCTGAGGATCAATACAAACCTTAATATTACCATTATGCTTTGATTTGATGCAGGAATCAAATTGTCACCAATAACTATGAAACAATTTTTGACCTATGTAGTTACAGAGGTTTCAAACACTTTTTTATAAACTTTTTACACATGAACAATCGTACACAAACTAATACATAGACGCTAGCTAATCAAACAATAAATGTAAGTCTCGTAAATAATTTAAAATCCTTTCAAAATAGTCATTGTATTTATGACAGAGGCATGTTGAGTTTGCAAACAAAAGCTCGGTGTAACTATAGCGCGAATACCATAACGATACGGTGTCCGTTCCCATATATAATACATAAGTAAGTTGATGGTATAATATGGGTGCGATGACGGGTCATAACAGAGACCAGACATAATATTACGGACAGGACAGAACGTCAACGGAATAAATAGTCAAATTTGACATATCCGCAGCAATTTCCTCAAATATAGGTAGCTGATGATCATCATCATGGCATCTACACTACACTCCTAGCGGAGTGATTGTCATTTTGGTTTTACATTTGGTTGTATGGCTTGACATCTTCTAAAATCTTTCTCCATTCGTTCCTGCTTTTGCTTATGGTTACCTATTCTCTAACTCCGATCTTCTTAAGGTCCTCAACTAAGTGGTTCTTCCATCTAGTTTTTAGGGTTCCTCGTGGTCTGCCTAATATTGGCCGCCAGTTGGTGATTTTCTTAATAACTGCGTCTGAATTTCTTTTTTTTTATATGTCCCATCCATCCATCTGAGTCAGTGTGCCTTAAAAAATCTGACAATGTCTTCCCCCTTGAAAAGCTCTTTTCTTTCTTAGTTCATCAGTTTTCTAAATTCATTATTACCTAAGTTTAGCGGACCTGCTATTCTCCGAATTATTTTTCTCCCTACAGTGCTCAGAATTTCTTTATTTTTCTGTATCAGACATATTACTTCAGCACCGTATGTAAATTTACGGTTTGGTATTCTGAGTAAGCTTCTTATCTTTGAATAAGTTGTATTTCTAGTAGGCTCTGTTTTCTGCCAGGATTATTTTATTTATTACTATGCTTCTATCATTAGTTACATTATTGAGACCCAAAGATATATAAACTGCTCTATTGTTGACCTTTCCTTTCTAAAGCTCTCCTATTTTAGTCTCAATGTATTTTGATAGTCTTTATCTGATTAATGATGTCAACATTTTGAGCAGCTGTTTAACAATCTTACTATTCTATATGTATGTGTTGCATTGTGTGGTATCACCTTTTTTTAGAATAGGAAATATCCACCCTCTTTTCCATTCTTCGAGCATTCTTTCTTCTTCCCAAATCCTAATTATTATATCGTATATTTTTCGATGCAGTTCTTCTCCACCTCGTTTTATTAGCTCATTTGGGATTTCGTCTGGACTTACTGCTTTCTTTTATGATTCAGGAATAAAAAATCATCATATGACGGATTTTCGATATCGCTCTTATCAACAAGCTATATTTCTTGTGTGCATTCGTGAGTTCTTTTGTCTACCTTAGCCCATGATATTCCATGTATATTGGTTGATTTAATTTTCCGAGGATCAATACAAATCCTTCTTCTTCTTCTTCTTCTTCGTCTAGCCATTCACGTCCACATCTGAACATAAGCCTCTTCAAGTCTTCCTTTCCATTGTTTTTTGTTGTACGCTACTTGTAGCCAATTTTTCCCGGCAGTTCGTTTCAGATCATCTGTCCATCTCATAGGAGGTCTGCCTCTGGGTCTTTTGTGTTCGTATGGTCTCCAGGTTAGAATTGTTTTGTGCCATTTGTTAAGATCGCTCCTATCTACATATCCAGCGTATTCCCATTTCAATTTTAGTGATTTTTGTACCGCATCGGTGACTTTGGTTTTCTGTTTTATCCATGTGTTTGTTTTCCTGTCCTTAAGTGATATGCCAAGCATTGCTCTTTCCATCGCGTGTTGGGTGACTCTGAGTATGTTCATATTCTTTTTTGTGATTGTCCATGTTTGTGCCCCATATGTTAATGTCGGAATAATGCTTGCATTAAAAACTTTAGATCTAAGATGTAGTTGAATTTGCTGATTTCTGAGTATATAGTTCAGTTTGCCGAATGCTGCCCATGTTAAATTTCTTCTTCTTTTTATTTCTTCCGTTTGAATTTACCTATTTAGTTTTTATTTTTTGTCCTAAGTATATAATATATTTTTCAACTTTTTCTATAACTCTGTCATTTATTATTGTCACGGTTTCTTCGGAGTGCATGACTTTTGTTTTGTTTAAATTTATTTTCAGTCCTATTTTAGAAGATTCTGTGTGTAGTTCTGAAAGCATGGTTTGCAGTTCGTGTAGGTCAGTAGCTATCAGGATTATATCATCCGCAAATCGTAGATTACTGAGGTAGCGGCCATTGATGTTTATTCCCTTATATTTCAAATTTAGACTTTTAAACACGTCCTCCAAAACTAAGGTGAACAGTTTGGGTGATAGAGTGTCTTCCTGTTTGACTCCCCTGTTTAATGGTACAGGGTTCGTGTATTCATTTTCATTTAAGTAGTATGTAGCTGTAGCTTGGTTCATAGTTTCTTTTATTAAATTAATATATCTGCTGTCTATTCTACAATTTTGCATTGCGTTTATTACGGCCGTGTGTTCTATAGTCTCGAAAGCTTATTCGTAGTCTACAAATTCTATAAAAACTGGAAACTTGTATTCGTTATATTTTTCTATTAATATTTTTGTGGTTAACAGATGATCTGAAGTTAAATAGCCTTTTCTAAAACCTGCATGTTCATATGGTTGGTATTCATCTAATTTCCTTGTTAGTCGGGTAGTTATGACTTTGATGAGTATTTTAATTGGTGACTAATATTACCATTATGGTATGATTTGATGCAGGAATCAAATTTTCACCAAGAAATATGAAACAATTTTTGACCTGTGTAGTTAGAGATATTTCAAACACTTTTTTATAAACTTTTTACACATGAACAATCGTACACAAACTAATACATACATAGACGCTAGCTAATCAAACAATAAATGTAAGTCTCGTAAATAATTTAAAATCCTTTCAAAATAGTCATTGTATTTATGACAGAGGCATGTTGAGTTTGCAAACAAAAGCTCGGTGTAACTATAGCGCGAATACCATAACGATACGGTGTCCGTTCCCATATATAATACATAAGTAAGTTGATGGTATAATATGGGTGCGACGACGGGTCATAACAGAGACCAGACAGAATATTACGGACAGGACAGAACGCCAACGGAACTAATGCGTTACTTCACGGATCGTTCGGTTCTATTCATAGAATACAATCACGCTGTCACATAGGTAATTTGTGCCTGTGCCTTGGAATAAGACAGGCCATTCTCGATATACATACGGCATATGGCCATCTATCGTTTACGAAAATATACACATTAATTGATTTGTTTAGTGCCTTTCCGACTATAAAAGACGCTATAGCGTAACGATCAACCGTGAATTATTGTAACAAGTCGAATTTAGAAATTATATACGTTAATATGTTATTGGTCTTTAAAGAAAGGTTTTGATTTTATCTGCTATTAGTAATACGAGGATGTTTTAAAAAATTCTTGGCCTACACAAGAAAAAAAACAAAATATAAACGTAAAAGTATTTCACTGTTCAGTATACATTCCACTTTAGACCAGGACTAATCTGTAAAAAAACGTCTATTTTTTTATGTGAGAGGTGACATTCGGATTTTTACTGATAAAGTTAGGTGACACCTTCAATAATAATAATTGACTTATGCTCCTTCTCAAATATGCCCGGAACATTATTAAAAAAATTAAAATATATTTAAAAATTTCGAAAAACATCGATTATTTTCTGAATTCTTTGCTTATAACTTTATAGCGATTCGTTTTGGAACAAAGTCGTACAGAAATAAAATAAAGATAATTGAATTTTGTATGATATACGACTGGTCAAAAATGTCTTAAGGTATTACCTTTTCTGCAATATGGCAATAAATACAAAATAAGGGGGCAAAATACGCCTGTTGTTATTCAATGTTTCTTAACCACCTTGGTGGCACTTAGAACCTTAGTAATTCGCTTAGAAAATTCTTATGACTTACTTAAAAGGTCTACCAAATTTCATTAAAATCTGAACAAAAAGTAGACCATTTAGAAGTTGGCTAATTTTTTACATATAAAGAGGTGTTTTACCTATCTAATACATTTTACAGAATTAAAATCGGATTATTTAAGGGGCCTCAGCAATGTTTTAAAATTATAAACAATTTTTTGGCTTATAAACAAATAGCTTTGTTTAATAATAAAAAAAATAATTTCTAGCAATGCAAATAATTAAAACCGGTATAATTTGACAAAAGTTTCAAATGCTGTCACCAGAATTTTTATTTTATTTTTAATCAAAAATTATTCGCGTTCAAAAATTGCAATTTTGCGATTTTTTTAAAGTTTGACCGCTACGCGTTTATCTCGAAAACTATGCATCCTACGAAAAAACTTGTACGAACATTTTTTGCTTAGAATTACCCAAGAAATACAAAAAAAAATGGTTTATTTTGCGAAAAATCGATGTTATGTAATTCCTCAAGTTCTTTGTTTATAACAATCTTATCAACATCCAGATCAACTGTTAACCAAAAAATTCGTGTTCTACGGGTCAAAATACATTAAAAAAAAACTTGGGTAAGTCCATCTAAATAAAGGAGCCCGTAGCACCCCCTCCTGGCCACCGCACTAATTTGTTTTTAAGCCAAAAAATTGTTTATGACTTTAAAACATTGCGTATGATGCTTAAATAATCCGATTTCAATTCTGTAAAGTGCATTAGATAGGTGGAGTGCTTCTTTATATGTAAAAAAATTGACAAATCTTTGTATGTTCTAGTTTTTGTTGTGCAAGATTTTAAAAAATTTTAATTTTTTAAAAAAAGTTTAGATTGCAAAATTATTATGCAAAATCTACATAGTAAATCAATTTTAATGAAATTTGGTGGACGGTTTTAGCACATTACAAAAAATTCTTAATATAAGCGAATTAGGAAGGTTCCAAGTGTAACCTAAGTGATGGAAAAATATTGAATAATGACAGGCTTGTTTTTCCCCCTTATTTTATATTTATTGCTATTTTGCAGCAAGGGTGATAAATTAAGACATTTTTAACCAATCGTATCTGATAGAAAATTTATTTTTTTTTTGGTTTCATTCCTATACGGCTTTGTTCCAAAATGAATCGTTTTAAAGTTATAAGCAAAGAAAGTAGAAAAAAACGAATTTTTTTGAAATTTTTAAATATTTTATTATTTTTATTAATGTTCCGGGCATATTTGAGAAGGAGCATAAGTCAATTATTATTAACGAAGTTATCACCTAACTTGATTAGCAAAAATTGGAATGCCACCTCTCACATCCACCTAAAAACAGATCCTTCCAAATAGTGTACCAAAATTTTTGAATAAGTAGGTCATGAGGTAACTAAGTACAATCTCCAGGGGTGGAACGCTGCGTGACCGATAAAGGGGTGGGTGTAGGTGTGAATATAAAAAATATAAGGGGTTTTTGCGACTTGCTAGATTGAGATAGTGCACCAAAATTTGGGAATAAGTAGACCATGACTTAGCTAAGTAAAATCCCCATAGCCGGAAACCAGAGTTGGGGATGAGGGTAGTTTTAAGAGGTCAAAGTCGCAGTGTGTATTATTTTTTTTGTGACCCGGCACAACATTTGTCCCCCACGCAGCGTTCCGCCGCTGGAGATTTTACTTAGTACTGTCATGATCTATTTATTCCCAAATTTTGGTGCACTATCTCGATCACGAACGGCAAAAAAACCCCCATAAATTTTTATAATCACCCCTGGCTATCACCCCTTTGTACCCCAAGCAGCGTTCCGCCCCTGGAGATTTTACTTAGTTACCTCATGACCTACTTACTCCCAAATTTTGGTGCACTATCTCCATCATGAGCGCCAAAAAAAAATAATAAAAACCGCGACTTTTACCCCTTATAACTACCCTCGTCGGCCACTCCGGTTTCTGCCTCTGAAAATATTTCTTAGTTATGTCATGGTCTACTTATTTCCAAATTTTGGTGCACTATCTTAATCACGAACGTCGCAAAAAACCCCTTACATTTTTTTATATTCACCCCTGCCTCACCCCTTTGTTGGCCGCGCAGCGTTCCACTCCTGGATATTTTACTTAGTTACGTCATGACCTACTTATTTCCAAATTTTGGTGCACTATCTTGATCAAGAGCGCCACAAAAAAAAAATAATAAAAAACGGGATTTTGACCCCTTATAACTAACTACCTTCCTACCCCACTCTGGTTTCCGACTCTGGGGATTTTACTCATTTATGTCATGGTATACTTATACCCAAATTTTGGTGCACTATCTCAATCACGAACGTCGCAAAAAACTCCTTATATTTTTTATATTCACCCCTACCCCCACCCCTTTGTCCGCCACGCAGCGTTGCGTCCCTAGAGATTTTACTTAGGTACGTTATGACCTACTTATTTCCAAATTTTGGTGCACTATCTCGATCATGAGCGTCACAAAAAAATAATAAAAGCCGCGACTTTGACCCCTTATAACTACCCTCGGCCCCCACTCTGATTTCCTGAGGTTGGTGAGAGTCATGTACACAACTAATTCAACATATCCCCGTATGGTTTTTCCATATTACTTATCACGCACAAAATCCGCTCTCAGCTCTTAGACTACTGGCCTTTCAAACTTTCAAAATGCTCTACTGAAAAATTAGGTTAGAAGCACATATCAACTATTGTCAAAGCACTACAGATGGGTATATTGACAGAAGAGTAAGATGCAATGAGAAGATGAACACAACATTTTAAGGAAAAGCTTGAGGGAGATAGTACTGATGTACCATTCGACAAAGCAGACAATGAAGAAAAGTGTCTAACAATACTCACATTGATTCAGAAACCTGGACACTCTTTAAAAGTGAGGATATATTTATTAGCCACCTCTGAAAGGAAAATCTTGCAATACATATACAAAGCCAGAAAAGCAAATGAAATTTGGTAAAGAAAATATAACTTTGAACTATACGAAGTATATCAGGATCCGGATATTATTATACATCTTTTCCACATACAGGATATGTGGAAAGAAAATAAGAAGACGAAATGCCAAACAAAATAAATAAACAAGTAGCAGTAGAAAAAACAACAAGAATAAGACCGAACCTAAGATACATAACATACAATAAATAGAGAATGATATAACAACCTTAAAAATAAAAATATCAAAGAAAAAAGCACGAAAAAATGAGAATAGAGAAGAATCCTGGAAGAGGCTAAGATCCAAAAAGATTTGTTGAGCCATTGATGATGATGATGAGTGCTATTAGCTGGTGTATTTGACGATGCAGTGCTTCATCCCTATATATATATAATGGATTTCTACGGCTGTTGCCGCCTCTCCATACCCAGCTTCCAATTTTTTCTATCGTAACACATATCTTCATCTAATTTCCTCGAATCCATTGCCACCTGATTATTGTCCCTCCAGCTTCTCCGTGGTCGTCCTCTTTTGCTTCTCTCCGGTGGGACCACCTCAAATATTTTTCTCGGCCAGCGAGTCTCATTCATTCTTTTAACGTGACCGAACCATGTCAGTTGTCTCTTTTCAATATCGTCTAGTATAGTTTTTTCCACCTTCATATGTTCTCTAATTGTTTCATTTCTAACATGTTCTAATCTTGAAACCTGACAACTTCTCCTCAAAAAGTCCATTTCTGTACTAAGTAGCTTTTTTTAATTTCTTGCACTTATGTCCCAAACTTCTGCACCGTAGATTGTAGAGCTCTTTATTATACTTTCAAATATTCTTCTCTTTGTTTCCTTCCTGACATCTTTGTCTCATAAAATTGAACTGTTTTATTTCATTTTCACTATTTCCTCGTGTGTTAAATATAGCTCCCAAATATTTGCATTGTTTCACACCAACATTATATCCTTGTTCCAACGGTAGGTTTTCAATGTCTTCGTTTCCCACTATGACGTATTCTGACTTGTCCAATTACTAATCCTGCCTCTTGGTAATGCTCATTTAGCTTCCGTATCATATAGTTTAAGTCATCTTGATCTTGGGCTATAACAACTTGGTCGTCCGCAAAGTATAATGTAAATAGGGAGTCGTCTCCCACTTTCAGTCCCATCGGTTTTACTGCTTTTGTCCACCTCTGTAAGGATTGGTCAAGGTATATTTTAAAGAGAGTGGGAGATAGACAACATCCTTGTCGGAGGCCTTTTGAAGTATTAAATGCCTCAGTGAAATTTTTGCCGTTTTTGGTTCTGGTGTTAGTGGTATCATATAACATTTTAGTTGCTTGTATGAGTTTTCCATCGATACCGATATCTTTCATTGACTTCCATAGTTCTATTATGGGAACACTATCATAGGCTTTTTTCTAGGTCGATAAGAGCGAAGTGGGTTTCCTGATTACTTTGTATTCTTTTTTCTAGTACTATTTTTAAAGTGAAGAGATTGTTTACCGTTGAACGTCCCGCACGAAAACCAGCTTGTTCTTTAGTTTTTCTTCCTTGAATTTCTTGTTCTATTTAATTTCTTAATATCCTGGAGTATAATCTTTCAATGGTGCTGATGACTACGATTCCCCTATAGTTTTTGGGTTTATTTTTAGGTCCCTCCTTATTTATGGGAGTAATATGTGATGTTAGCCATTCATCTGGTACTTTTTCTCCATTTTAGACATCTTTCGGAAAATTTTTTAAGCATATCCCATAGTCAATATTTTATTAATTCAGGATTAATTCCTCCAGTCCTGGGTGCTTTCCTGGATTTCATAGTTTTAATAGCTTTTTCCGCTTTGCTTTTATCTAGTTCTATTTCGTGTTCTCTCTGTACATCATTCTCTTTTTCTTGTATTCTTGTTATGTATTGTGGTCGTTTTTCTACTAATAATTCCTTAAAATGTCGTTCCCACTCGGCATCAGATATACTCTTAATTGTGTTCCCACCTTTTTGTGATGCTCTGACATTCTTTATCATCTTCCGTGCTTCTGAACTTCTAGTTCCTCCTAATTCTTCTTCCCTACATTTTACTTTTAATGCTCTTATTTTATCTGTCTCAGGAGCTTTGTCGTTTTTATTTAGCTTAATGCCTTCTGGATTTTTGAAATGAGGTTTCCTTCACATGCATGTCCACTGCTATTTGTGCTATAATTTCGCAATTACATTGAGAAGATTTAAGTCTTTGCGTATAAAAGTATTGGTTATGTCTTTCTATGAAGCACTAAAACACTGAAGCAGATAAGGAAGATTTAGAATTCACGACGAGACGGTTATTTCAAACATATGAAGAGTTTGGGGCCTTTCTGTATGTAGAAAAAAAAACACAGAAAAAAAAGATCTCATCATTAACGAACATGAAATAATCAAAGAACTGTGAGGAATATAATATATATTTGGGAACAGCAATTAACAAGACCGGGCGCACCGAAAAAGAGATAGAGCAAAGGATCCTGAAAGGAAAAATGGTGATTGGATGCCTAAACCCAATGATATGGTCAAAATAACTATCTAATCAAAGAAAACACCTCATCTTTAACTCCATATTTAAAAGTATAGTGCTCTATGGATGCGAAACATGACAACTTACTAAATCCCTGGAACGATGCCTACTTGCACTGGAAATGGACTTCTGGAGAAGATCGACTAAAAAATCAAGGATTGAAAGAATACAAAATGACCAAATTAGAAATATAATAGTTGTCAAGTCAACCACCTTAGACAAAATTCAAAGGAGACAACTGATCTGGTATGGTCATGTATAAAGAATGGACGATAACAGGCTGCCAAAACAAATTCTAAAATGGACGCCAAGGGAAAGAAGGAAGAGAGGAAGGCCGAAACAATCCTTGCTAGGCGGCTAGGCGAAACTGGGAACCGGAAGGCAAAGAACGCTATAAATAACCGGGATAATAAAATAAAAATATTTCTTTCCGTTCGATAATATACCAAATATATACCAAATATTGGTATATTATCGTTAGCAAGGAATTTTTACCCCCGTCATATTATCTTTTATAATTGAGTGAACCAACAAAATAAACACAGGCCTTATTTTGTAAATATTTTCTTATTCCTACACTTTTTTCAACCATTCTGTTCACTAATGAATTTAAATGAATAATTGTGAAAAATAAAGTTTTCTATAGCACTAGATATCTCCTTGCTCTTTAACTTTAATGACAGCTTATTTTCATGGCATGTTTAAAGATAAGAAAAAATCGCAAACAAACTCAATTTTCTTTAACTTTGAATATTGTGTCAAATTTTAAATAAAAACGCAAATCTCGCAAAACCAGTAGCTTCTCTACAAAACTCTCCCCTGTTTGTAAACAAGGGAACTTCCGGAAGGAAATCAATAGCATTCCTAGAGCCATAAAAAGAACAAAAAATTTTAATTTTAGACGTGCCCGTATATCCTGGACCTACCCGCATTAGGAAAGGAATATTATCCGGTCAAGTGGTCCATGAATGGGCAAATAAAACTTTCAGATGAAGAAAAGACAAGTACAATTTCAGCTCAGCCCTACGTCTACACTTTCCTAACTATCCCTTACATTACATTTAACATGCGATATTTGCGTTTTGGGGTGCACTAAAGGAAAAACTTTAGTACGTTTTGTTGTAGATATCGTCCATCAGTTTTCTTTTGCTGTTACTTAAAAGAAAAATGTATGTTTAATTATCTTTTGGTATGTTTAATAGTATTATTAAAGAACCAAAAGTGCAACACTTTAATAAGACTAAAGTTTGGTTTATTATTTTTAACTAACTTTTATTTAGTTACACAGATATACAGGGTGGACCATCCAATACGCGTCTGTCTCTGTACGAAACTTAATATTAATTTTTCAGTAATTTTCTTCATTATACACTGCTATCAACACTACAGATTAACAATAATGTGATTTATAAAGGTACTTACTCTAAAAAATGACTGAAATATCAAAGATATTTTTTCTTATCGTATGTAATTATGTATAAAATTTCCTATTCTTTATATCTTTAGTTTAGTAAAGAAGAAAAAATATCCTACTTATTAAAAATTTTGGTTTTTTATCACTGTACTTTTATCAGATTAAGTGTAGAAAAATTAACTATTCTATTCACCTAACGTAACACCAATTTTATTTACCTAAACATAATAAATAAGCCGTAGATATCAACAAATCTTCTACATTCAACAAGGTCTTCCGTAGCAAATTCAGAGAGGGACTAGGTTTATGGGTGACTCTTAAATTTTTTGCTATATTGAGAAATACTAGTACCAAAAAATACGTTTCCAATAACTTCAAGTAAATATTTTAAATCATAACACTAGTCAACAAATAAACAAAAAAGTTGCGACTGATGTTAAAATGGCTGTACCGGGGAGTTCAAAGTTAAAAGCGTCCTGAATGAGAATTCAAACACTAAAATTTTCCACCACGTATATATTTTGAGTTATCTTCTTCTTAAGGTGTCGTGTACTTCTGCGTAGGCGTCCACCGTACAATGGTCTTTTCGGGTGAAATGTTAGATTTTGAGTTATAGAATTAGACCGGACAGTATCGTCGCCCCCGCTAGCGAAATTATTCCGATTTGATTTTTTTGCACAAACTTACTCAAAAAGAGGTCCTTATAACATATCCACAGGGTGACGGCCAGTGCCGTGGTCGAAAAATTGTTTAAAAAATTTTTTTAAACAAATTCACAAAAATAATTTTTTCATTTCGAACAAATTTTTTTAGATAAATTGGCTTATTCTGAGCAAAAAAGTTTTCTCGTCATTTTTTTCTAAAATTGATTGGTGTCGAGTTATATGCGATTAAAAATTTGAAAAATGCGAAAATGACCATTTTCAAGGCTTAATAACTCGATTAAACATTATTATTATGAAATTCAAAAAGTCACCAAATCAAGGTTCAAATCCCTTCTTCAAGGTCCTGAAGAGATTTTTGTCATTATTTTATTAGAAAGCTGTTATTTTTAATTATTAACAATTAGCGCTATAGTCCAGAATGTATCGTCGCCCCCGTTAGTGAAATTATTCCGATTCCATTTTTTTGCAGAAACTTACTCAAAATGAGGTCCTTATAACATATCCACAGGGTGCCGGGCGGTGACGTGGTCGAAAAATTGTTAAAACAATTTTTTTAAACAAATTCACAAAAATAATTTTTTCACTTCAAACAAATTTTTTTAGATAATTTGGGACATTCTGAGCAAAAAATGTATCTTGTGATTTTTTTCTAAAATTGATTGTTGTCGAATTATACGCGATTTATAATTTGAAAAATGGGAAAATGGCCATATAACTCGACAACAATAAATTTTAGAGAAAAATCACAAGAGACCTTCTTTGCTCAGAATAACCCAAATTATCTAAAAAAATCGTTTGCAATAAAAAAAATATTTTTGTGAATTTGTTTAAAAAAATTGTTTAAACAATTATTCGACCACGGCACCGCCCGGCACCCGGTGGATATATTATAAGGACCTTATTTTGAGTAAGTTTGTGCAAAAAAATCGAATCGGAATAATTTCACTAACGAGGGCGACGATAAATCCTGGACTATAGCGCTAATTGTTAATAATTAATAATAACAGCTTTGTAATAAAATAATGACAATAATCTCTTCAGCACCTTAAAGAAGGGGTTTAAAACTTTATTTGGTCACTTTTTGAATTTCATAGTAATAATGTTTACTCGAGTTATTAAGCCTTGAAAATGGCCATTTTCGCATTTTTCAAATTTTTAATCGCATATAACTCGACAACAATCAATTTTAGAAAAAAATGACAAGAGACCTTTTTTGCTCAGAATAAGCCAATTTATCTAAAAAAAAATTGTTCGAAATGAAAAAATTATTTTTGTGAATTTGTTTAAAAAAATTGTTTAAACAATTTTTCGACCACGGTACAGGCCGGCACCCTGTGGATATGTTATAAGGACCTCTTTTTGAGTAAGTTTGTGCAAAAAAATCGAATCGGAATAATTTCGCTAGCGGGGGCGACGATACTGTCCGGTCTAAATGCGTCATAATCTATTGCTGTTTATTATAAAAATTCTTATATAGTATGTATATTTTACCGTTAAAACCCGATTTCAGTTAAAACCCGAATTTACTAGGAAAAACTAGTTTTAACTACGCGCTTTAGACAATTCTAGTTTTAACTAGTCAAAACTACATTAAACTGCTAAATTCAGTAAAATCTAGAAATCTTGAATAAATTTCAATATTATTTACCTGCTGAAAACATTTTTGACATAATTGAAGCTATTGCTTTTGGTTATGGAGGTTTTAAAGGTTGCTATTGGTTATGGAGATACGTTGCTATGGGATAGGTTGAATACTAAAACCGCCAGAAAATACGAAAATTAATATAACAATTGATATGTTCAATAATTTTATATTAATGTGTGAAACCTGCCAACGGAAGAAAAGTAGAGCGAAGAGGGTCTTGTGTCGAAACCTATATTGCATTCAGAAATGAATAGACGCTGTTAGGTAGATTTGATTGATATGCAATCACAAGAGTATCACGGCTACAAGTTTATTATGGTTTATCAGGACCATTTAACAAAATTTGTTTTGTTGAGACAATTTCAACGTAAGAGGGCAGAAGAAGTTGCTTATCAATTTTATTAACGGATATATTCATGACTTTTGGCGCACCATGCATTTGGCCGAGAGTTCGGAAAACCCCAAGGCACAGCCGGAGTCAAGGTTCAGTCGAGCAAGCTAACTAAGATATCAAGAAAATGTTAGTAGCCTGGATGCAAGACAATAACACAACAACGTGGTCAAAAAGATTTGAGTTTTTTACGTTTACGATCTTGTCCAGAGTATTTTACGTTGTAGAGAAATTATTTTCAAACAACCGGGGTAGCAAATTATTTACCTAGTTTTCGTTGAATCTGGAAATTACTGAAACGTTTAGTAAAAACTAGTTTTGACTGAAAGATGCTTAGTGTCAACTAGAATTAACTGAAAATATTTGATAGTACTAGTTTTCAGTAGTTAAAACTAGAATTGCCTAAAACCCTCAGTTAAAACTAGTTTTTCCTAGTAAATTCGGGTTTTAACTAAAATCGGGTTTTACGGTAACATATATACATATTACATAAATATAAGCTCAGAACTAGAAACAAATACTATAGTAAGTCTTTTGTAGACAATTTGTTGCATATCCCAATTTTTCCATAACACTAGTTGGATTAACACAAACACACATTTTATCCTGCATAGTAAAAAACTAGGATAGCTCCTGGTTACGGCTCCTAAATATTATAAGCTGTACTGGCTAGTAAATTCCATTAAAAAAATCCATTATTGTAATCTAGAACCTAGAGTTAAGCATGTGCTTTGGACAAATGAAGGTCTCGAACTAAATCATGTAATTCGGCTTGTTGGATGCAATAATTTTTGGATGCTTTTTCATCGCTTTCGGGAAAATAAGAATTTTTTCTTTTCTGGTATATCATCGGATTCAGTTTTATCGCCATACATTTCTAATTCTTCCTCTCAATTTGCCGGGGGTCCTGGAACTGGTAAATCTTCTCCATGGAAAACCGGTTTTATTGCTGAGATAATATCGGGATATTCGATTTTATGCTTGCTGTTCCTTGAAAACTCAGACACTTTTGTCATGTAGAAGTAACAGTCGTTAAAACGGGTTAGAACTATCATATATAAGTTAAAATGGGTAGGTTTACTCATTAAGGATTACCTTTGATTTATTCTTTATTTAAATATTAATGTGACATAATATACATTAGATATCCCAATGCTGCAAAATTATGCACAATTTTTAGGAAAAACGTTAATTTGATAACATCACGCCCCGATATATTACAAATGACTGTTTTAAAAAAAATTAGTAAAATGGCGTTCTAACCATACTGCGATATAAATAGTTTTAATTCATATCGTGAAACTACGGTCGTTTTGGTGTAAATTTGTCTTCCTCAAAGCCTCCTTGACAACAGCTAGACCTAGGAATAGTACTATCGGAGGATGGAGGGAGACAAATTTAAATCAAAACGAAACCGTAGATTTTCTTATTTTAGTAATGCCATACTCTGTATTAGAGTACACAGACTCGTTTCATACGGCTTCTCTGAACTGTAAATTGGAATATTTTCCTAACGGTGCCTTTTGGTATTGTCATACCTGAGTTAAACAGATAACTTGATTCGAGTCGAAATTCATTTCACTGTTCTAAGTAGTTAGCATACCTATATTAACGCTTAGTTTAGTATTAAGGGTGCTTCAATTCAAAAGCAGCTTAGGGAAAATGCGATGACATTGTTGGGAAACATGTATTGGGAGTATTCAACAAAAATAGGCGATATCGTATTGCCAAGAGAAAAAATGTTAATTTCTAACACATTTTTCAAACTACTCTAAGGGTACGAACATGCCGAAAATACATGTGTGCGGTGTAGGTCGCGATCGCGCTCGCTACATCGATGTCAAAACAAACCTTCATTTGCTTATGAGATCGCACATACCAAGGATGTTTTACCAGTTCACCCTCGCGACCTATCATCGCGGTTTACAGAAATGTCGATGCCTAAACAATAGCTATTTGTATAACAAGGGAGGAAAGTGCTACTTTTCCTCCCGAGAATGAAGTTTACTGCCCGACGCGTAGCGGAGGGCAGTAATCATTCAAGGGAGGAAAAGGCACTTTACTCCCATGTTATACATATGGTTTTTTTACCTTCCTCAAATAACAAGTCATTTTTTCATTTTTACTTAATTTATTTATGTAACTAACCAACAAAATTTATTGAAACTAAATTTAACAAGTAGGTACAATCTAACTGTCAACTGTCAAATATAAGTCAAATTATTAATGTAAACATTGTTAAATCAAAATAACAATTTACTGTTTTTTATAATTCTGCAAAATACAGGGTGTTTTATAAATAAACGTTAAAATGTATAGATACTTACGTAATAGAAAATTGATATTGTACAGGGCGTCAATATTTCATGGATACCATGACGTCACTTTTACTTTTCCTCCCTAGGGAGGAAAAGTACAACTTTGCTCCCTACAATCAGGTCCGGAAAAGGATACTTTCGGTAGAGGTAGGTGGAAAAATAGTTTGTTTAACATCGCGAGCGAGCTGCTGATCGCGTGGAAGTGGAAGTTTATTGGTGGTTTTTAAAGCACGTGACATTCGCCGGAGATAAAGCTGGTGTATTTATTCATTTCTTGTTGTAATCAGGTTGCGACAAGTTTTGGTTATATGGAAACCGCAAAGAACACTGAAAGGAAGGTATCTTCGGTATGTTCTGCCTGTCATCGATGTAAACCTCGACCATGATCGCGACCTACTTCCAGAGCTGGGCCGGGTACTGATAAATTGTACTCGGGTACCAGGTACTTTTCATATTTGAGGAACGAGTACAAAGTACCGAGTGCATTGCTCAAAAAAAGTACCTCAAAGTACAATTACCCGAATTTTTCGGGTACTTATTTCGAGTACATTTGAATATAGAACCCGAAAAAAGGTAAGAAGGTAATAATTATCTCTGCCTCTCTAAACCCTCTCTAAACATATATTTAGTTATGAGTCATGAAAACATAAAATAACGTACAACTCCAACTTAAATAAAAAAAATAAGAATTTTAAAAATTGATCGTTGATTAATACAGTAAAACTCGTCAATAACGGTCACTAAAAATGAAGGAACTATTGGCCGATATAGAAAAGTGGCCGATATTTCCAGTTTTTGTAGTTCACAAATATATAAAAGATAATTGGAACTTTGTTTATTTTCTTAATAAAAGCAAATATAATTCTATAGGTACATAAACGGAAACTACTAAAACTACTTTAATATCCTAATATAAAACAAAACTATACTACAGAAAAAACAGAATGATGTTAAGCTTTTTTAAAGAATTTTTCAACCCACTTTTATTTTTTATATCCTTTGATAATTTGAGTTTTTACACCATATTTTTCGGCTAACTTTTGTGAATTGTAGTCATACTTATAAACAGTGACAAAGGTTTCTCTTTTACAACACTTTTACGACATTTTATTATAGGATTTTAGGAACCTATTGTGACCACCAACCCGATGTCCTAATACTTAAGTAGTACTGGGAATTTCCATCAACAAATAGACAAAATTATTTTAACAAAATTATTTTGGCCAACATTCACATTAAATTTCTATAAAATGGGCTTTAAAAATATATAATTATTTGGCCGCGTCCGTATTATAAAGGTGGCCGTAAATAGCAGGTCATAAATAAGAGAATATACACAATTAGTTTCGGGAATTTTGAAACCGTCCGTAAGTACAGGTGGCCGATTTTGGCAGGTGACCGGTAACACAGGTTTTACTTACTGTAATCAGTATAACTCCACTCACACTCACTGATTAATTTTATTGGCTTTTAAGATAACTAATTTTTCAAAGTTTCATCAGTTCTTCAGAGCATTTCTTGAAGGGCTATTAATTATTATGGCATAAGAGAATAGGCGTTTGCTTGACTTTGCGAATTAGTCTGGGCTGATTATCGGAGAATAGGCCATTTTTGGGAAAAGTTATTTGCCAGTAATTTTATTGCTGGAATCGAATTATAAGATCCTATATATTAATAATATAGGTATGCAAAGTCCTCAGATAGTGTGCTACTTTTTTTATAAACAAAATGGCGCCCGAAAATCGTGTTTTTTTTTCAATTATTGCTCTAGAACTCCGAAGATTTTAACTTTACAACAAAAACACTCAAATAAAAATTCACCGTGATTAAATTCTGCATAGAGACGTGTTTTTGCCGATCTGCTCCGACGAAAATGTTCCTCGGAAAATGCGGGTTTTCCCAACAAAATCTTTAATTTTCAAATAAAGTTTTAGATAAGTAATTATTTACCAATAATTAAATAATTTGGTGACTTAAAAGCCTTCTTGGTTTAGATTATAGTTCCAGAAGCTGGTGAAAATTAAACGAATATTTTAGCAACAATTCAATTGTTAATTAATAATTTACGATCGCAATAATAACCAAAATAATTATGATACACTGATCAAACTTTGAAATCTTATAAAGATGAGATGCCTATTTAAAATTTTGTCGACAAAATATATATTTTTTATTTTTTTGCATAATCTTTAAATGTTTAAAAAAAATAGTTATAAACAAATTAATATTCCTCAAAAAGTTTTTATTATATTATAATTTTAAAAAATAGCTAAAATGCGCATTTCAAATATTTTGAAAATGAATTTGCAACCATGAATTGCAACCATTTGCAAAAAAGTTATGAAACAGGAAAATAAACATACGATTACTACGGTGTTAATAATTTTTTTAATTCTTTCAAAGCGTCGAAGTGTGTTTAAAGTACAATCTAATTATTTATAAAACAATATCGATTATCAGCTTAATGGTTATATTTTAATTAAAGATTATAAATATATTTTTTTGTACTTTACACGCGCGTAAGTAGAATAATACAGTACCGTAGCTACCCGCCCACATACACAACTCGCGCGAGTTTAAGCGTGTCAGTCGCTTCGAGTGAACATTTTATCTCCGGCTCTGTATCAAGCCTACTTTCGCGCTAAAAATTACAAAAAAAAGTATTTTTAATCTTCGATTAAAATATAACCATTGCACTAATTTTTGACATTGTTTGTGAGTAATTAGATTGTACCATAGACTCACTTTTAAGCTTTGAAACAATTAAAACAAATTATAAACAATGGAGATATCGTATATTTATTTTGCTGTTTCCTAACTTTTTTGCAAATGGTTGGAAAAATTTTTTGAAACATTCATTTTCAAGACCTATGAAATACGCATTTTAAGTATTTTTTTAAATTAGAATATAATAAACAATTTCTAAGAAATGTTAATTTGTTTATAACAATTTTTTTTAACCATTTAAATATTATGCAAAAAAATGAAAAATTTATATTTTGTCGACAAAATATTAAATAGGCATCACACCTTTATAATCTTTCTAAGTTTGATCAATGTCTCATGATTATTTTGGTTGCTATTGCGACTGTAAATTGTTAATTAACAATTGAATTGTTGCTAAAATATTCGTTTCATTTTAACCGGCTTCTGAATTTATAATCTATACCAAGAAAGCTTTTATTTCACCAAGCTATATAATTATTGATAAATAATTACGGGCCCAAAAAATTTATTTGAAAATTCGAGATTTTGTTGAGAAAACCCACGTTTTCCGAGGAAAATTTTCGTCGGAGCAAATCAGGAAAAGCACGCCTCTATGTAGAATTAAATTGGGGTGAATTTTTATTTGAGTATTTATGGTGTAAAGTTAAAATCTTCGGAGTTATAGAGCAATAATTGAAAAAAATACGAAATGTTGGCGCCATTTTGTTTATAAAAAAAGTAGCACACTATCTGAGGACTTTGCATACCTATATTAATAATATATAGGATCTTATAATTCGATTAAAGCAATAAAATTGCTGGTAAATAACCTTTCTTTGTACTTTACTAATTAGACCAACGTATTATAACTATTCTTTTTTCAAAATTTAAAGATTATGCAAAAAAAGAAAAATTTATATTTTCTCGATAAAATATTAAACAAGCATCTCATCTTTATAATCTTTATAGGTTTGATCAATGTATCATGATTATTTTGGTTATTATTGCAATCGTAAATTGTTAATTAACAATTGAATTGTTGCTAAAATATTCGTTTAATTTTCACCAGCTTCTGGAAATACAATATATACCAAGAAATCTTTGATGTCACTAAGTTATTTAATTATTGATTAATAATTAGTTACCTAAAACGTTATTTGAAAATTATAGTTTTTGTTAGGAAAACCCGCATTTTCCGAGGAAAATTTTCGTCGGAGCAAATCGTGAAAAACATATCTCCATGGAGAATATAATTGCGGTGAATTTTTATTTGGGTGTTTTTGTTGTAAAGTTAAAATCTTCGGAGTTATAGAGCAATAATTGAAAAAAATACGATTTGTCGGCGCCATTTTGTTTATAAAAAAAAGTAGCACACTATCTGCGGACTTTGCATACCTATATTATTAATATATAGGATCTTATAATTCGATTCCAGCAATAAAATTGCTGGTAAATAACTTTTCCATGAATTTTGCTAATTAGCCCAGAGTAAATGGACTGATACTGAAAACGGCGTTTTGCGTGTTGCTATTAATTTGCTGTCCCACATGCAGCGACATGTTTAGACTTGCAAAAAGTATTCGGAAAATGTACTCGTATAATAAACGCGGGTACCGGGTATTTTACCCATACGCTCCGGGTACGAGTACCGAGTACTTTATTGAAAATGTACTGGGGTACTGGGTACTGAGTACTCAAAATGTACTTAGAGTACAAAATTCGGGTACTTGTACCCGGGTGTTGCCCAGCTCTGCCTACATCGCGCTCATCCATGTATCTTCGGCATATTCGTACCCTTAGACACCTTCGCCAGTTTTTTAATTCAGTAGAGTAGGAACGTATGGAGATCTATGCATTTCGTTGAGATCATTACAGAATATTCATTCTGTTAATTGTTATACAATGAAAGTGTATGCAAAACGCATAAGAAGCAAGAAGCAAGTGTTTTACAATAAAGCTTTAATTCTAAAGTAAGAGTTCATGAATAAATGTATTAACAATATTTGTCAACCAGATATTCAACAATGTAAAGTCGGCCCTGCAAGCAAACTAACAGAATCAAGTGAAATGCTGTCCAGCAAGCCGAAATTCCAATGCTTCAGAAATCAAAGAATCCAGTTACTCATGATCATGATAGACAGTTGATGAACGTTCAGACATCTCTAAGATCTGCGAATTCGAATTCTCACCCAACCGCTCTCGCTATCTCTTTCTACGACATGTAAAGAGTCTAAGATGAGCAAAGTGGGTAGTTTGAGCATTAAGGCATATTTGAATACTTGTTAAAATTTTTGTGACGATTTAAAACGGTCAGTTTTTGTTGTACAAGCTCTTGCTGGTGAAATAAGACCGAGAAAGTGTTAACGTTGCCATTATACAGTTTGTTGGAAGACGTGATTGTCATACAGAATATTTGCTCAATCTTATCTAATTAAAATTACTGTGCAATTATAAAATCACATGATAAACAAAATTTATTATTTTTAATAACAATCTAAATAAACTAACAAATTAGGTATATGGGATTAGCCAGAGTTGGTTATATTCTTCTTCATGTACCATGTCCTCTCAGAACGTTGGTTACCATCATAGCTATCTTAATTGTATTCACTGCCACCCTGCTTGTATCAACACCATACCAATCTTGAAAGTTCTTCAACCATGAGATTCTTCTTCGTCCTGGACTGCGTTTGCCTGCTATTTTTCCTTGCATGATATTTTGTAGCAACCTATTTTTGGGACCTCTCTCATTACATGTCCGAAATACTCCAGCTTTATCTGCTTGATGCTTTTTATGATCTCGGTAGTCTTGCTAAGACGTTCTAGTATTTTGGAGTTTCGAATCTTCTTCACTCAGGAAAGTTTTAAAATTCTTCTATAGCACCACATTTCGAAAGCCTCAAGGCGATTTAGATCGATTTTATTCACAGTCCAGGACTCGACACCATAAAGTAAGACCGAGAACACGTAGCACCGAAGTAGGCGGATCCTCAATGCCAATTTTAGGTCTCTGTTACATAACACCTTGGACATCCTTCTAAAAGCGGCTCTAGCCTGCTCTATCCTAGATCTTATTTCGCCGTGACCTTCTGCGTTACAATTTAATTGCTGTCCAAAGTAAACGATTTTATCAACTTGCTCAAGTTTGGTATTATTTACATATGTAGACGGTTTTATATGCTGTTGTTTACTTATTACAAGTATTTTGGTTTTCCGTGTATTCAGATCCTGACCTGCCACCCTACAACTCTCAACGACACTATCAAATCAAGTAGTGTTTGCAGATCTCTTGGCTAGAAGCTAGGAGTACTGTACCTTCCGCATATCGCAAATTATTGATTACTTCACCGTTCACAAGTATTACTTCTTGTTTTTCAGAAAAGGTTATATATTGACAAATATATTTTTACCTAAATAAGATTTTACATTTCTATTTCTACTCCAGAAATCGTTTTCAAAAAGATTAATTTCCTTATCCGCTATTGTTGGTGTATACTTGTTGTTCACTTCTTCTTTAAGTATTTGCTACACATTTTTCTTCATTTAATGGGACGAGGGCTGGTTTTTTGATTTTTCTCCTGTTTATATCTCTTTCCTTCATGATTATTAATGCATCTTTCCACCGTATGGAACTGTGATTTGTCGGATTCCATGTTATTGACGTATGTTTCATGCTCGTTTATCCTGACTTATCCTGCTTAGTAGTCTTGCAGTTTCTCCGATATAGAAATTGTTAACGAAAAGTGTAGATGCAATTCTTTGTCCTCTCTTGTGTTTTGT
Organism: Diabrotica virgifera virgifera; assembly: GCF_917563875.1. Classification (NCBI taxonomy): domain Eukaryota; kingdom Metazoa; phylum Arthropoda; class Insecta; order Coleoptera; family Chrysomelidae; genus Diabrotica; species Diabrotica virgifera. The sequence continues at coordinate 267,229,579 of NC_065445.1, read as the reverse complement.
TGGGTTTGGTTTTGGACAGGATAGATCTTAGATAGTATTGGGTGTTTTAGACGTTATCGTGATGCACTTGTTTCCTATCTTTTTTAATTTTTATGATATCCATAATATCATGATCCATGTGAACTGGATCTCTGTAAACATTGGTTGCGTATCATGTACCTTCTTTGATCATTAGCACACCCAGAAAAAAAGTGAATTGTTTTTTTCTATTTAGCATAAATGTCCCTTTTATCTAAGTTTTCTCTTCAGAATTTGGACTAATTTTTCATGTCTACTTTGTCAAATGCACATCCACATTCATATTCATGCACATAACGTTTAGGGTCGATTTCTCATACCAGCGGTAATCTATGGTTCAGTTGAACCAGGTTCACCGGTGAACTTCGGTTTTGTTTGGAATGCATTTCTCATTGCACATTCATGTCAGTGCACGTCCTACAGCTTTCGAGAAATGCTAATAGATGGCAAATGGTAAAAAACTGTCGCCATTTTGAACTACCTTTTTTATGATGTTTTTGAATAAAGTTAAATTTAAGTATTTATAGTCAAATAGTCATTTTAATAATTATAAATAAATGTTATAAAAACCAAAATAATTTTAAATGAATGAAGTATTCAAGATTTAAAAAATAATTTTATATTTTATCGTTAGGCTTAATATAATAAAATAAGTTTTATTTATATTATAACAGCGTTTCGTGTTAATACAACGCATGCGTAATCCATGAAATCATCTGAACTGGGTTCTGAAATATTTAAACGGCCGAATTTCAGCGTTCAAGTTTAAACTACCATCGGTTGAACATGAATTGAGAAAGACGATTTTGACTTTAAATTGACTCGGGCGCCATTGCAACGGGTAGGTCTTTCAAGGACGACAGACTCAGTAAAACACAGGTTAAAAATAAAGTAAATATATTGAAGATAATTATATACAGTTTAAAACAAATAAAATAAAATACAGTTCCATCTTCTGTAAAGGAAAAACAATATTAAACTTTATTACAGTCATCCGATCATAAGAGCAACATTAAAATAATACGATAAACAATATATACAATAACAATCTCGCTACGTTAAATCAACATAGCCGGAGTCACCGCATTTCAGCTCGATGCGGGACGGTTGAACAGCGACACGCGGTCGCTCGTTCCTCGCTACTACTGCCCACTGCGATAACGGTCATGGCAAGACTCCAGGTCACTACTGTGGCGTCCGCCTAGGCATAGTCCCACGTCACATACAGTGCATCTTTTGCCAAGTTAGCTAATGCTAGTTCAATACGCTAGCAGCAGCTGTCGAGCCATGGCTAGTTCAATACGCTAGCGCTAGCCACGACTGATTTTCTCATTCTCCTAGCTCGCCTTAAATATGCTCTCGATGCCCTCTCCTTCGGTTTCCCCCAGCGGTGCTATGCGCCAACGCTGACACTCCGGTCGTCTCTGGTAGAGCAGCTCATCGCTTGGCGAGGTATCATATCGTTACAACTTTAAACTTGCGTTCACTAAAAGTTCAAGTTAAACTGGAGTTGAACTCGATATGAGAAATTGTCCTTTAAAGTAAATAACGTCTCTCTGAGTCCTAGTCTTAGTCTGCACCCAATCGGACTATCGTCTATTCTTCCTTTCAGTTTTTAATTTATATGACCATGTATTATTTTCAAGAACAATATAAGAGCATGACTTTTCAATGATATTGTTTTGTGCCCCCTGCAGTCTTTAGCGTTTGTAGTTTTAGGGATAGCACAAAAGGTGGAGAGTAAAGATTGTTTTGGTATGTGTCCTGTTTTGTACACTATGTTAAACAAGTCTACTATAACGTCTAAGGTTTCATTATTTATGCATTTTAATTTTTCCACTGGGATTTGGTGTTGACCTACTGGTTTGCCATTTTTCTCTTTTTTAATGCCATTTTTATTTCCTCTTTTAATATCGTTATAACCATAAATATGATCTTCTAGTTCTATTTTCATCTGCGCGGTTGTATTGTCTGAACAATTCATTGATGTATTTCTATCCATCTCTTTGAATTTTCGTTAGTATTCAACAAAAGTTTCCCATTTGTGTATTTCAGTATTCCCGGTTTTCGTTTTTTTTTGGTGTGAGTAAATTCTTAAATTTTTTTATGTGCGTTAAATCTATCATATCTGTTCTGGTATTTTTCTATTTCTAGGCATTGTTCTTTTAACCATTCTTATTTCGCCTGCTTCAGAATTATTTTATATGATAGTACAACTAGACGAAAATACAAATCCCAGCCCCATTAAGAGATGAGTGAGACAAGGAGACGTAATACTGTCAAAGATTTTCAACTTAAACTCTAGGGCTATAAGGCGTCTTCAAAACTACAAATTTGCCAACCTATGGCATTAACAAGTTAAACTCTCTCAGATTCGCTGACGACATTGGGATTATAGTGAGTACCTTCGGAGAACTGCAAATTATGATGGAGAAATCTGTAGACAGCTCCCAATCCTAAAAATGAGTATGAGAAAAACAAAAACCTAAACGTATACCTAACTATAAATGGCATTAAGATAGAAAAAGTTCAGGAGTATATGTATAAGATACCTAACAGGCCATATTCTGAAACTTAACAAAGAGAACAAAAGTGCGGAAATTACTATAAGAGCAAGACTAGCATGGGCAGGATTTGCAAAACTTAGTTGGATACTACTTAAGAATCGCAAATACCCCAATACTTGAGGAGCAAAGTGTTCAACCAGTGCATCCACTAACCAAGACAAATATTAATAAACTAGTCACAACAGAAAGAGCAGTGTTAACTATACGACTGTCGGATAAAAAGAGGAACGACTGGGGTAAGATGAAAATCAAAAGTCGAGTGCATAACAACAAAAATGGCCAAACTTAAATGACGCTTCGGAGCCCACACTGCTAGAGACCAACATTGGAATGCTACAATACAACATTGGAGACCTTATGAAGGTAAATGGTCAAGAGAAAGACCACACATGATATGGGTTGATGATTAAAAAAATAGACGAAACAAATTGGAAGTATATTGTTCAGGATAGACACCGATGGAAGGAGTTGGGAGAGGCCAAACATGGACGATAGAAGTCTAACAAGAAGAAAAAGATTCTTTTACGCTGCTAATTTTACAATAAATATTACTTAATATCAGTTTGTGCAACAAAATCATTTTTGTAATTCGTTGTAAATTATCACTAGCAAGTTATATAGGAGGTTTTAATCTATGACATGATTCGAATATTGGCAACATCGCCTCCGTTTGACCGTTTACGCGTTCTCGACGTTCTTTGAGAAAGAACAAAAGACGTTTTCACCTTCAATTATTCCAGAATTTGTGACATTTCGAGACGAATTATCGCCCGACACCAGGCGTGTTAACTTGGTTAGTTATTTTCTCGCCACTTCAGTGACCGTCTATGCACTTTTAGGCCGATTGTCTCGATTGACAAGCAGAGAAATAATGCAACGAGGACAAAACGACAAAAACAACAAACCGCGTGCTTCCAGTTTTCTTTTGTTAAGTATTTACACCTTCCACGGTTACATTATCATTTCAGATTGGGAGCTTTTGCTTTTGCTCTACCGATGGCCTAATCAAGAAAGCAAAAAATAGTAAATCAGTGAGTACCTCCAATATAAATTTTTCATTTTTTTATTAATTTGTTTTAATTTCTTTCAAAGTTTGGTTTATAAATGTTTTAGTTTTTAGCCTTTATCATATCACTTAGCCTTCTTATTAAATTTTTGTTGATATCTGAATTTGTCACATACTGCGCATCATTTTCTTGACGTTTGGTGTTTGGTACGACATTAAAGATTTTCTGGAAAATTGTGCAAAAAGTGTGTAAGCTAAAGATCAACAAAATTTGTTGCTATTTATATTGAAGAATACAGCCAATATGTTGCCCTCCAATAACTTCGTTTACTACAACTTATTTCCCTACACTTTTCCGGTCCCTTGCTGTTTCCCTGCACTCTCTCACACCTATATCTGACAAGTCTTGCCTTACTGCTTCCAACCATTTCCTCTTTGGACGTCCTCTTTTTTCCATTCCCTGTTTCCATATAAGTAATGTAACCAAGTCATCTAGCCCTTTGAGCTCGTATTTTTGCCATATGTATTGTTTTTCCATACATCCTCATTATTTCTTTATTTGTTCGTCTTCTCCAAAAATATTCTCTGCCGTCTGTATTCCTTCGAAAAATCTTTTAGTACCTTTCTTTCCCAGATCTCTACTTTCTATTCATCCTGATCCTGCTGGTTCATAATCCACTTTTCGGTGGCCTACATCATTGTTAGGCCAGGGTAATAAGACAAAAATATACCCTGTTCGTGACACTTCAGCAGCCAGGGTACTGAAGCGTTTTTTCGACAAGTAATACCTGTAGGAACAAATTGTAACTATTTCCTACGTAGGATCTGGCGGGCATTTTTATTTATAAACAATTAACTGTCAAAAAATGGCATTCTTCCTTTTTTTTCAAATCAATGGAAAACAGTGAAATTTATGATTTTTTTAATACAAATATCTTTGAGATTATGGAAAAGTTTTAAAATTACATATTACAAAGTTTGATATACTCATTAATTGTTAATATAATTGCGAAAAAATTCGGAATTGCAAAAAAAATTATTTTCGCAATAACTATTGTAAAACTTAGTGTACAGGTTTGAAATTTTTCTTAAATGAGGTTTCTTTGGTGCTTAATATGTGATAAAAATTTCAAAGCAATTCATTCAATTGTTTAAATTTTATTCGAATTGTTTATCTCAGAGAGCATTTTTTTGCAATAACATAAGTCAGAAAAAAATTATGCTAGGACCATTCCACAGGTGTCAAATGGAAGAGAATGAGCTCTTTCCTCAAATATTTTCAACTTGGTTTAAAAAAAGCGAATAAAAAATGCATTTATTAGTAATAAATAATTATGCAAAAGTACCGTAAATCTTTCCTTATAAAATTTTTGAATAACTTTTTCCAAAAAACTTAACTTTTTTACCCTGTTTTAAGCGCACAACTACCAAGTAATGTTATTTATATCATAACTGATAAAAAATTGTAATAAATATATATAATTTCTTATATAACAAAATAAAAAGTTTATTCAAAAATGCCAGTTTTTGACACTTAATTGTTTATAAATGAAAATGGACGCTAGATCCTACGCAGAAAATAGTTACAATTTGCTCGTATAGGTATTACCTGTCTAAAAAACGCTTCAGTACCCTGGCTGCTCGAGTGTCATGGAAAAAACCTTATTATCCTGGACTATGTGGGTCTGATTACTGTATTTTAGAATCACAACTGTTTATTGGTTCTTGATACATTTTTTGCTTTTAGTATTCAATTTAGTGACCCTATTCTTTTGCTTTTAGTAGTCAATTTAGTGACCAAGTATTCTTTTGTATATATCTATTTTCCTTCTTTTCCCTCAGAAATCCAAATGCAAAAATTTTGACGACTAGCAAAGCTATCAAGGTGAAAATGTACTTCATCGCTTTGGATGATGTTCAACAATTAATTCAACAAACTCTTTTTGCTAAGCTTGGTCATTACTCTAAATTTCAATAAGACATGGACATAGACATGTAAACAATGATTTTAGTTGTTAAAGGTGTTCAAAATGGATCTACTCTTTCCATAGTAACAGTACTTATATTATTAAAATCACTTTTTTACTTTTTCTCTTTGCTCGATTATTAGTTTTTATTGTATAGTATATTAATTATTGTAATCATTGTGAAAAAATAATCTTATTAATTAAATTAATGAATAATTTACGCGATTATACAAGTACGTGTTATCCAAAAATATTCAAAACCTGAACCAAATAGCCATCTCGTTCGTTGCTGACGACGAAATCGTTGTCAACTAATGTTTACATGTAGTTGATATCTTATGCAAATAAACTGTATGCTTCAGTTCTTATCTCAGTTGAAGTTTGTAAGCATGGAAATGCAGATCTTCTGTCTGTATAAGCTGTAGAGAGCTGCTTGAAATTTGTAATTCTTGTTTACGACGTCGAATTGGTGTTTCTGGCTGGACATTCATTAACATTCTCACGCACTGCTTCGATATTGACATTTGAGCTGGTTGTTTTTGGCCAACCAGTGTGTTTAACGCCACCAATTAATACAGTTTTCTGAATTCTCCAATTACTCTCTTCACAGTTGCCTAAGTTGAATCAAAATTCCGACCACATTTTAAACGAAATTTTCGAACTGTGACCGCCAAGCTTTCATTATTTTTGAAGTTATACTTCTTTAGTGTATGTCCAATACTGGACAGGCTTGGACATATATTCGATACTAAGAACAACTCAAGATAGAAAGCAATTTGCTGTAGTTATAGTTACGTAAAGTTTCTACATAAATAAAATAAAATAATTATATCATCGGACTAAATCACCCCCTTTCTCCGCTACTGTTGCCTTTTTAAATTGTATTTCAAGACACATATCATCTTTTTCAATACAAACGTTGATGATCAGAAATCGGCGATATGAGGAGTACATATCATATTATAAAGTGATTTTCTTTAACGAGAATAACGAGGTAAAAGGCACGGTTTCGCGGATTGAGAAGAATGTGTCGTCATTAGCTATTTGTTCCCTCTTGGGTAGGTCGGTGTTGTTTTCAGAAAAAGAGTAAAAAGGTGTAATTGGCTAAAAAAATTTCAAAATCGGCTGTAAAAATGGTAGCTTTTTTATAATTCGGAATATATTATAAAAAAAATTGATTCTTACCCAATTGGAAAAAATAATCAGCAACAAAATGTTGCATTATAAATTGATAAATTTTGTTTTTCCGAAGAATTAGAAGCCCGAAAGAGAGAGAGAAGTGTTTTAAGATATTGTCTACATAGTTGCTAAGAATAAAGCAACTGATTATACATAGAAACAGTGAAGTTTTGTGGGTTAAAACCCCTCCCAGGGTATATGAAAAATATATAAAGAATTGTCGGAAAATGTAACTAATCTTTGGAGGAAAATTCTAGGTGCGCCACTGCATAGAACATTGTAAATATAGTCCAGAACATTCCGGTATTCAGCAGGGAATAGTAATGGTGTTGTTATTCCATAAGAACTCCACTAAATTACCGTCGTTCACGCAGCTCTCAGAGAACTATTCCACTTGGATAATCCTACTTGGATGATCCACCATCCTGCTGACGTGATTTCTCCATTCTTTTTTATCTAGTGTCCACTTTAATGGACCCTATCACCTTTACAAGTTCTTCCTTGACACTAACAGTGATATTTTCCACTATCTCTCTCTGTCTTTTCCTTTCCCTATTACTTAGGATTGAGATTTCCTACAATGCTCCTAACAAATTTTCTCTATTGGTCCCTATCTTCAGCTCCTCTAATAGTCCAAGTAATGAAGCTTAAAATAGGACAAAACCTCGCAATTTTTACAGATTGGATCGATTTGCTTGAAAATTTAAGAATAAGTAGTGGATAATCATGGGGGTGGTTGCCACCCCATGTCGGGGGTGGAAATTTTTTATTTTATCTTGACCGCAAAAGTTGGTAAAAACGTTCATTCTAAGCAAAAAACCATCTATATATTTTTTTGATAAAATTAATAGTTTTCGATTTATTCGCCATCGAAAGTCTTAGTTTTATATCGAAAAAATCAATGTTTTTAATCAGTTTTCTGCTAATAACTCAAAAAGTTTCCATTTTATCAAAAGAACTTTGCTTAACAAAAATGTACCTTTTAAAAAAATAAACATAAATATTTTTTTAATTTTCTATAGGACCAATAGTAAGATCTATCACCTGAAATAAAAAAAGTAGTCTCTAGCTCAAAAATTAAGTGACTTATAATAAAATAATATCAGTCGCTATTTTTTTTAACGAAAAAGTGATCGGAAACTTCCCCCTACTCACCACTCTAATTAAAATTAGTCATTGACCTTATTTGGTCTTCTTTATTTATGTTTTGTTAATAGTTTCTAGAGGTTTAACCGGCTTATAATGATTAGTTTAAAAAAAATGGAGTTAAAAGCGAATAACGTATTTTTGTAGTTTGGTAAAAAATGTCCTTTCCTTCATAATACAAAGATTAGCATCAGAGATACGAAAAAATATTTAAATATGAAATTGTAGACTATTTAATTCCCAAGAACATGGTTTGAAAAAATCTTTTCTAAGGCAAAAATGGAGTGAGCTCTTGACAATTAAAACTTGTAATAACATGCACATGCACATGGATGCACATTTTATGTAACAGAAACCTGTCGATGAATATTCGAAAGAAGGTGCTGAAATGTTATATGTGGCCTATCCTATTGTATGATTGTGAGACATGGACGGTAAAAACCACAATGCTAAACAAAATAGAAGCGTTCGAATTGTGGTGCTATCGACGAATCCTAAAGATATCGTGGGTTTCGCACACTTCCAATGAAGATGTTCTTAAAATGATGAATTCAAAACGTCTGCTCATAAGCATCATAAAGAGGAGAAAAACAGAATACTTCGGCCATATAATTAGAGGACCTAAATACCATCTGCTTCGCCTTATAATACAAGGAAAAGTGAGGGAAAGAGATGGATTGGGCGAAACAAACTTTCCTTTCTGCGTAATATTAGACAATGGTGTGGCTGCACAGTAGAAGAATTATTTCGCGCAGCAGCCGATAGAGAGAGATTTCAGGAAATTGTAAACATGATGACGGCCAACGTCTGAATACAGACACGGCTCCTAAAGAAGAAGAATAACATGCAAAAACTACCTTTACCAACCCATTCAAAGTCACCTGTTTTTGCGACTAAGTATTTTAAAAGGATTTAATATTAGGATTTAATATTAATAGCCTTATAAAATCCTACAAAGTTCTTTTTTGATACATTTTCTAGGATAAAAAATAAAAAAAGTTACGGTTAAAAAATCAATATATTTTTTTGAAAAAAAAAAGGAGAAATCCAATTGGAAGCATAATAATGTAAGTTAGCGGGGTTTTTAATCATTGGCCTTATTTATTCTTCTTTATTTATGCATTATTAATAGATTTCAGAAGTTTGACTGGCTTAGAATGATTAGTTGAAAAAAACTGTAGTTAAAAACGAATAACGAGTTTTTGTAGTTTGGTAAAAAGTGCCATTTCCTTCAGAATAGAAATATTAGCATCAGAGATACGAAAAAATGTTTAAATATCAAATTGTAGGTTATTTAATTCCCAAGGACTTGGTTTGAAAAAAATTTTTCTACGGCAAAAATTGAGTGTGTCGTAAATGAAAACTATTAACTATTAAAACTATTAATTTTATCAAAAAAAATGTATAGAACATGTTTTGCTTAAAATGAATGTTTTTACCAACTTTTACGGTCAAAATATATTAAAAAATTTCCTCTCTCCCGAGATGGGGTGGCACTGGCAACCACTCCCACGGTAAAAGCGCCTTTCAGCATCATATAAATTTTGATCCTTGGACTATCCACTACTTATTCTCAAATTTTCAAGCAAATCGCTCCATTCTGTAAAAATTGCGAGGTAAAAAGCTTCGGCTCCTGGACTATAAGGGTTTCGCAGAATGGGTGCTCCTCTGAATTCTGAAATTGATCAGACCATGTGATTGGTGGCCGCATAGACATATTAGGGTAGACAAGGCATACTCAGCAAAAAGGCGTAACGCGGAAACAGTCGATCGGTGGTCTACCCATCTCTTTGAATCAGGCGATCCCGCGCATGTGACAGACAAAGATGGCTAGACCACTCAATCCTTAATATTGGCGTTACACCTCGACGCACAGAGCGGCCCATACCTTGCCTAATCTACTAGATATTATATCTATGGGCGAACGTCCTCGTGGTGTTCTCCCCGGAACGTTTCTAGAAACAATTAATCTCTCTGGATTATCTTCACCTTTGTAATCCACGTGACCAAAGAACTGCAGGTTTCGCTGCGGATATGTTGTCGACAGCCTTTTTTGATTGTCAAGTTGGTTATGAATGGAAACGTTTGTCCGATAAGCAGTCTAAGGTATGCGAAGCTTTTCTTCTCCAATACCACATATCAAAGGCTTTCATTTTTTGGCGTTCTTGTGTGCAAAGAATCCAGACGTATCCTTGTCTAATCCTTCTCTCTGTTTCGAATGGGCTAGAGAACCCCTGATCTAGTGGTACTATTGCCATATTGGACTGATAGTGAATTTTAATAAGTGTCACCAGGTGTATCAGTGCACCCATCTCTATATGAATGGACCAAAGATTTACCCAGCATACACAATCGAATGCTTTGTGGTAGTCAACAACATTATTAGAGGCGCTTAAAATTATCTCGACTTTTCGATTACTTGTGTCAGGTTCAGTATTTGCTCACCACATGTTCCTTTTACCTTTAGAAACCCCGCTTATTCCTGACGTATTTGATAATAGAGATAAGTTTTTAATCTATTTTTGATCATAGGCGTTAAGATTTTACTGTCATGTGGTATTAGTGATGATGATTATGTACAGTAGTTTTCACATATAGTGGTGATTTCTTTTTTGTGTAGTAATGTAGTGGAATATAAATTTAGGTACACCAAACGGATGGTAATTTTTTATAAGTTCAAAGAGCGACACAGATATAATATTATGTAGTCCTTCGTGACCTAGTAACTGCAGCACTTTTCCTGGCAGTGTGTCAATTCCTGGGGATTTATCTTGTAAAATTTTCTCCCTGGGGATTTCTCTTTAGCGATTTTATTGCATCTTTTTACTTCATAAATCTAGACATTGTGTTCTCTGGAAAGAAGGAATAGAATTCTAGACACATCAGACACATCAGAGATAAAAAACCTTAGAAAAATCGATGGAAGACACTGTGGGACAGAGCTAGAAGCGCAGATACCTATATATGTGACGGAGATATCAAGGACTGGTTAAAAAAAGAAGAGTAGCATGGAACGCTCATATAAACCGATTGACAACAAATAGAATAGTAAGGACGGCGAGAGTTGGTTCCCCAATAGGAAGACTATCATTGCGAAGACCAAGAAAACTATGTAACGATAATTTATTAAAGGCACATGTAAAAACAGACAGGCATGTCTAGGTACACAAAAAGACAAAGATATACAGGGTGAGGCAAATAAAAGGCCTATTAGAAATATCTCGAGAACTAAAGGCAACAGAATCATGAAAATTTGAATAAAGGGGCTTTGAAGGATGATCTATTAAATGAAAATATTTTCATCTCTTTGCAACTTCCGGTTATACCGGAAGTTGATTATAACTTCGTTTTTTTTAATGGGACACCCTATACATTTTTACATTTTTAGATTCTCTTCGATGTCTCCTTTCTTAAAATATGAGGTTTTGTAATATTATACAGGGTATTTTTAAAAGATAATTACATTTTCGTATTAATTTCGCAGCAAAATTAACACCCTGTAGAATTGTAGTAGTTTGACATATAAAACTCTACTTACGTTCAAATGATTTTTAATATACTCTACTATTGTTAAGAATCATTAGTATAGCTAAATTTTTAATTTTAGTATACAGGGTTGGTCGAAACTCGGAATGAGTATTTTCTGAGTTTTCTTAAATGGAACACCCTGTATTTTAGTATTGTAATGAAATGATATTTTATGGTACTTTTTTATTTCTTAAGCATTCCCTATACCTAACTGCTTTAATTTGTGCTTAATTGTTAATCGCACCAACAATCTTAACTACGTAGGTATTTTGATAGCTAAACCATTATTGGTAATTTTAAGGACCACTCTGGATTAATATGTATTTGTTTCTAAAAAATTATTTGGTATTGAGTATTTTCACCGCCAACCTAATAAAATTTTACGTATTTTTTGGTGCAATTAATGTTTAGACGAAGTAGTTTTCAATCCTAACAGTAAATTATTAATATTGAAAATATTAAAAATATTACTAAAAGATTTTTAAATTGAAAACTTATTGGTACACTTTCCTGGTGACACCTCCAAGACTTCTACAATTTGCAAGTCAAATGGATGCTGCAGTGAAGACGAGAGGGAAGGAATTCTACACTATGCAATTCACATCCCCCGTCTGCAGCTGGTAAAGTTCCAACGGAAAAATGCACCTAGTTACTCTTTTCAGTTGGAACTTTACCAGCTGCAGACGGGGGATGTGAATTGCATAGTGTAGAATTCCTTCCCTCTCGTCTTCACTGCAGAATCCATTTGACTTGCAAATTGTAGAAGTCTTGGAGGTGTCACCAGGAAAGTGTACCAATAAGTTTTCAATTTAAAAATCTTTTAGTAATATTTTTAATATTTTAAATATTAATAATTTACTATTAGGATTGAAAACTACTTCGTCTTTCAATGCCAGATGGCGCTAGCCACCTACTATCATCACTTCAGTTGCAATGGGTGGGAAAACCTCTCGATACGAATCAGTTAAAATATGGAGAACAGTGCCTACGTTCCTTCCGATGAAGGCTCCAATAAGAGCCGAAAATCGCGATTCAAGGGACTGGACTGCACTCCGTATTCTAATTGAAAAGTAAGATTGTTTTGCCTTCGCATTGCAACTGAATAAAAATGGTATACATTTTTATTTTTTAATTAATATTTAACTTGAATCACCAATAACCCACAAATTAGAGCAGTTAGGTATAGGTAATGCTTAAGAAATAAAAAAGTTCTATAAAATATCATTTCATTACAATACAAAAATACAGGGTGTTCTATTTAAGAAAACTAAGAAAATACTCATTCCGAGTTTCGACCAACCCTGTATACTAAAATTAAAAATTTAGCTATACGCTCTGAGCTTCGCTGGTATCCATCCTAGCGGATTACTATTCAACTTTCACCGGTAATTTTTAAATTTATTATTTAATTGTTATCGCTTAATATTTACAACGCTAAAAAGTAATTAAATTGTAATAGATTTTTTTAAGATTTTGCTAATCATTTTGACGTTCTAAATGAAATATTAATTTCTTACTTCGGATACTTTCACAATTATCGTGTAGATGGCGCCAAGATTACCAGAATAATTTATAATTACATATTACGGAACATTAAAAAAACTTAAATTCAGTATTTTAAGCGTGAGTATATTTAAGGTAAAAATATATACCACACATTTGACCAACTAATATTTTTTATAATTAATGTTTTTAATTTTAATTTTAAATTAATCACTTTGACATTTATGTCAAATTTCCGGTAAACGTTTACAGACTCGCCACTACTGGCGCTCGCGAATTTGTAAATATCCCCTCTACGTACGAGCTCACAGCGTATACTAATGATTCTTAACAATAGTAGAGTATATTAAAAATCATTTGAACGTAAGTAGAGTTTTAGATGTCAAACTACTACAATTCTACAGGGTGTGAATGCAATTATCTTTTAAAATACCCTGTAAAATATTACGAAACCTCATATTTTAAGAAAGAAGACATCGAAGAGAATCCAAAAATATAAAAATATACAGGGTGTCCCATTTAAAAAAACGAAGTTATAAGCAACTTCCGGTATAACCGGAAGTTGCAAAGACATGAAAATATTTTCATTTAATAGATCATCCTTCAAAACCCCTTTATTCCAATGTTCATGATTCTGTTGCCTTTAGTTCTCGAGATATTTCTAATAGGCCAGTTATCTGCCTCACCCTATATATTACTACTGTCGGTTTACAGCGTTCTTCGACGCTTTCCGACTCCTAACCACCATTCTTCTCAGTTTAACCATAGACCTGAAGGGATTTCTCGTTCCTCTAGTTCTTTTTAAATTCCCTCCTCCAGCTTCTTCTTGTTCTTTCCCTTTTCCTTCTCTTTTGGGGTGTCCATGTTAAAATCTGTTTAGGGATCCTGCTATCTGGCATTCTTTGTACATGGCCGTGCTATATTAGTTGTTTTGTTTTTATGTCACCAATTATTGTCTACGTGACTCCAATCATTTCTCGTATTCTCTCATTTGGTATCCGATCTCTTCTTGATTTGCCTGCTGCTCTTCCCAGAAATCTATTTCTGTTCCTTGTAACATTTTCTCTGTTCTTTGTTTAAAACGAAAAATGCACGCGTATATATTATTTCTATAATGTAATTTATTATTAAGATGTATAATAGAGATGTAATTAAGGCACTGTGACTCCGAAGAATGAATTAAAATTAGTGTTTTATAACGATCCAGCGCAATGCTTTGAAGTAAAGAAAAAACTGCTTAACTTTTTGTGAATATATAATAAACATTTTTAACGAGAAAAGCAATCCAATTCAACACATGTCGCAGATATTTCTTATACAAATTATACCTTTCCTATGCCTTCGAGTAAACTAATCAAACATAAAAAAGGTAAAACGGAAGAGGAAACTGACACCGGCATTAGACTCGATGTTTATGGTCTCTAATTGGAGCCGTTTAAAGCCGATGAACAAAAAATATTGAAAAAAGAAGAAACAACGAGACTAGAATGAAATAGACACTGACAGGTGTGAACCCGCGTTGAAATTCATTATTAGGTCTCACCTTTTCTTAGTAATAAAAGAGCGCTATTGCCTATTTGGGCTAAAGGCTCTCCGTTTAATGCGCTCATGTATTTCTCGATATTTTATTATGTGGATATGGCTTCGGGAAGGCTTTATTTGACGTTTTAAACGAACGCAATAAACACATTAAAAAGCCATTGTAAGCTTATATAAAATAATATGTATACAGGGCTGGCAAAACAGCTGGTTTGAAATTTATAAGTGTATACGTGTACCTGTATTAAATCTAATGTACCTAATAAAAAAAATATTGAGCAGACAAAGTTACTATATCATATTTGATTGAGGTAATAGGTAGAAATGAAAATGGAGATTTTAAGAGCAACAACTTAAGTTTTCTTTTAAATACATCTTTTTTTCTCTTCTTTTTGCTCATATGCATTTTGTTTTTTTTTGTGATTTTTTACATGTTAAATTTTCCAGAAAATTTAACTCAGGAATCTTAAACCAGAAAAAGCTTCTAATTCCGATAGTATCCACTTTGGTATATTCAAACGTTCAAAAATAATAATAGGTATCCTGGAACGGGTAAACTAGGGATGGGAAAAACCTACCGGTTTAAACCTAAAACCGGTTTTTTTACTTCGCAATAACCGGTTTTACCGGTTGTTTTTTGTCCCGGTTATAACCGGTTTTTTCTTTTTAAAGTAAAAACCGGTTATTAGGTTTTTACGGTGATTAGGATTAGGTTAGGTATTATTTTGGATCCCAATCATAATTCTTATTCTCAAGTAATTATTCCAAACAAAACCATAATTATTCAAATTTTATTTTATAAAATACAGAAGCAAACTGAAAGTGGAGTCTCACATCAGCCAGAAACAATTATTAAGTTTTATTATAATATTTCCTTGAAAAGGTATTTATAATCATAATATTTACATAAGAAGTGATCTGGTTGAATTAGACGCCAACATCATCTATTTTTCACACTTAACTCTTGACATTGAAAGTGGGTGAATGACTTTTTCTGATTACCAAAATTAATGCTCTGACTATGAATATCGAATTACTGATTACGAATATGAATCTCCAAGAATTTCGCTACGTTTTCAAAACGATACACTCATACAGGAAGTATTAAATGAGTTAAAATTCTACAAATATACAAACGTGTTAAAAGTAATACATGTTCTTTCGACTTTCGATAGTACTAATTATGATCATATTGATATCGAGTCTAATGGAGTAACGCAAACTAAAGTGTATTGTAAATGTAACTTTGTAACCTATTGGATTAAAAAAACCGAAAACCGGTTTTTCCAAAAACCGTTTTTTTTTGGGCAGTTATAACCGCCAGGTTTAACCGTAAGCAAAAAAAAACCGGTATAACCGAAGACCGGTGTTTTGTCAAAAACCGCCATCCCTAGGGTAAACCACTCGATTGATGTAAACTAGTAGAAAAGCAGTAGTAGTAAGCTCAGAATACAATAAACATGCGTTTCTTCGAAGAGAATTCTTGTTAAATAAGCTGGGTTTAGGCCCAAAAGGAGCTGTGCAGACCAAGTCCTATCAAGGTAGAATTTCAAAGGAAATTCAAAACAGCTGCGTTAATTGACTTTTTAGTATGGTATGACCCAGTTAATAAAGAGGAGGCGCCAGACAATATTTCACAAGATCTGTGGGTAGAAAAACTCACAGTTTTCAAAGTTACTAGAGATGAAACTTGGGACCAGTTTACGAGTTTACCAACTTAATATAAAAGGCATAAGCAGAGCAAAGTGCCAGACATGATGACCTGGTCTCAATACAAGAAGCACATAGAGAAGTCTAGCTCAAGAGGAAAAATCCTTGGCCATAATCTACAAGGTGCTACCTACGCTGTTATTACCATTGCTATTTACTGTTTGTAATGTATTGTGCTCTTTACTAATACACAAAAACTCAATTGTAATATAGCCAAAACCTAAATAAATAATAAATATCATAGAGTTTCGAGAAAAAGCATGATTTAGAAGTTTCTTTGTACAAATCCACTAAAAGGGATCTGATGTGAGCTTTCAAAGGAAACTAAACAACAGGCTATGGCAGATATCAGTTCTAGCTCCACTCCTCTTTTGTACATTTCAGACTTGACGGAAACAAGAGCAAAAAAATTTCGTTATGCAGACGACTGGGTGCTTCCAATAAGGTGCTATCAAAGATAGATTTTATCCTTCTTAAGCGCCTTATCCGGTCAGGATGTTGGAGACCATTTAGGCCATCATGGTTCTGTTGACCGCTTTTCGAAACGGTATAGCGAAGGTGATTCCAAACCATTGCCAGATGTTTTTCAGCAATGAAATACGACGACATACAAAAGAAGCATAAAAAATGTATGCTTCTTTTATACAAGGTTTTTTCATCTTTAGATGATTTAGCGTAATCTGATGAATGAAATAAATTTTGTGAAAGCTCGATATTAACAAAGAGTTTCTCTGATCCTGACCTCAAAATTAATAACTTCTTCTCCACAAACCATATTCTGTCAGAACCGTGGTAACCATCATAGCTATCTTAATTGTATTCACTGCCACGCTAAATAGCATGATTGTATCAATACCATACAAATCTTGCAAGTTCTTCAACCATGAAGTCCTTCGTCCCAGACTGCGTTTGCCTGCTATTTTCCCTTACATAATATTTTGTAGCAACCTATATTTGGATCCTCTCATTACATGTCTGAAAAACTTCAGCTTTCTCTTTCTGCTTTTATAATCTCAAGTCTTGCTGAGACGTTCTAGTATTTTGCAGTTATTCGAATCTTCTCTACCCAAAAAACTTAAAATTCTTCTATAGCACCGCATTCTGAAATCCTCAAGGAGATTTAGATCAATTTTGTTCACAGTCCAACACTTGACAACATAAAGTAAGACAGAGAATACGTAGCAGCGAAGTAGTCAGATCCTCAATGCCAATTTTAGGTCTCTGTTACAGAATAACTTGGGCATGACATGCTTCTAAAAACGGCACTGGCCTGCTCTATTCTCGATCTCATTTCACCGTGATACTTGGCGTTACAATTTAACTGATATACAAGGTAAACAATTTGATCAACTTGCTCAGGTTTGGTATTATTTGTTACAAACGATAGTTTACATAGCGTGTAATACCCTTAGATTAACGAAACCGTTTCGTTAATCTAAGGTAATACCTACATATTTTAATAAAAATTTTCAATATTGTGGAATATAAAGTTACTTTACTATAGAGCGAAATTCATATTTTTTGACATATCTCGTATAAGATTAATAAAATTTGATGTATACATATACATATATACATGGTTTATGTTTTATGTCATAAAATTCTATAGTTTCAAAAGTAAAAAGTTCATGAATAAAAACGATTCATTCCGTATACTTCAGCAAGCAATAAGCAACAGGAAATCCAAATCATTTTTTTGATAAGCTGCTATAATATGGTGTGATGTACTAGAAGATAGAATCTAAATCACGTGTGTGTATGTATGTGTGTAGCAGAGAGTGAAAATTAATGAAGATTTACACCAAACCGTAGACTAGGAGAGTCACACCATCTTGCATGTCAAACGAGTACGTGTTTTTCGTGTTTTATCACAAGATTTGATGAAATAATGTTCACATTCGTTTGTGTTTCGTTTAATAAATGTGTAATTTTTCGAATTGCTACTTTAAGGTTGATCTGAACCCCCCCAAAAATAAACTACACATTCAAAAAATTTTAAAAAAATTGAGAAGGTATATGTGATCACTAGAAGTATTTTGACAAATTTTGAGCAAACTTCATGTTTTCGTTTTCGAAAAAACTCAAAAAAACTCATTTTTTTCAAGTATAAAGCGGGAAAACTAAACATACAATTTTGTTAATTTTCTTACAGCATAAAGATATAATCCTAGGAAATACTTATGAATTTTTTTTAAATTTTTGAATGTACAGTTTTGCCACAGTAGGAAAAAATAATATGTTTCGGCTTATAATAAAGCTACCGGTAAGAAATTGGATAAAATTTCAATAACAACATATATAAAACTGTAACAATGGAAAATATTTCCAATAAAATGTTGAATATTTTTTCCTAAACATATGAAAAATCTCGTTAAACAAGAATTATATCTTGAATTGCCGCTAAGAATTTGTGCCGCCATGACATTGCGCCATCTACACCATCGGTAATATTTATGTTCGATAGATAGCAGTGCCTTCTGCTTCAATCGCGTCACACAGAACTTTATCCTAACAGCGTTGCCATATCAATTACTTTGTACAACAAAATGTTTTAATGTTAGTAGGTAATATAAGCCTACTACTATAACGTCTATTTATAACGCATCAACGTGACCTTCTGAAATTAATTTAACTACTTTTGTTGAAATATTTTCAGTCCCCTTGGCCGTATTAGATTTTGATATATAAACCCTAGTTGGCAATTGGCATTTTAATGTTTTTAAGTACCATAAAGTTGTCTTTTTTTATTTGCATTTTTTCATGTATCTCTGAAGCTTTGTATTTGACTATATTTTGAATTGGAATTGGAGCATAGTCTTTATTTGTCAAATAGTGTTTCTAATAATACCATCCATGGTATTTCTCTTTTGTCGCACTTTTATGTTTATTAAAGATTTTAATTAAAATTATTACTTTATCTTTAAAATTTTCATTGTCCATTACTTTTTGCATTTGTGGTGAGCTAAATTTAAGGGAAAACAATTGGACGATATGTAAATAGATATGGAGTAAGAGCAGTAAATAACCACTTCTAAAATTAATTGAGGAGAGGTTAAAAATATTTTCACCTTCATATTAAAAATAAAAAAGGATCAATATACAAGGAATAATAGGTAACAATCAATTTTAAAAATCTTACATCTATATTGATTTCTTCTCTGTACGAAAACAACAGAAATAAATAAGACAAAAGAAAAATGTGTTGTCACTTAATAATACGTATGTTAAATAAACGTATTGATTAGTCTGATGGAAGTAGAACTTAAAACTGTTATATGGAGCTAATCTGGATCGGTATAAATTAAATGAGAAAGAAAAAAATCTAATAAACAGTTTCTTTAAGAGCAGGAATAGAAAGATTATGGAATATTAGAAAATGAAAACGGCGCGGCAGAATAATCTTCGATAAAGAAGTAAAAAGAGGAAACGCGATAACGATATCTGGAACAATTGTTTTATCTGATAAGAAACGAAGAACAGCCAGAAATTGCTATCTAAATAAAAAATATAGTAAAGCAGTATGGATTGTTTCTGTGTTTGAAAAAGGTTATGGGTTTTTACGACCTTGTCCGGACGGGTCAGTAAGTGACAATAATATTGTGGAAGTTAAGTGACTGTATTCATCCCGAGAATATACATCTCTAGAGGCAGCCGAATCCATAAAAACATGTAGCTTGTTAAGTGAATGTCCCTAAAGAAAACAATAACTTCTTCTTTAGCCTGGTTGCATCCACTCCTATACAAAGGCCTCCCATGAGTTCTCCACTCTTCTCTGTTTTGTGCTATTTGGTACCAGTTTCTCCCCACTTTTGCTTTGAAGTCATCTAGCCATCGTCTTTGTGGTCTTCCTCTGCTACGACTATGCTCGCGTGGTCTCCAATGTAAAATGTTTCTCGTCCACCTTTCGTTGTTTTGCCGTGGCACGTGTACTGTCCTATCCAGCTCCATTTCATTTGCGCAATTCTTCCAATAACATATTCCACCTTCGTCCTGTTTCGTACGTCCCATTTCGAATATGTTCTCTCAGAGATACTCTTAAGATAGCTCGTTCGATGGCCCTCTGTGTTGTTCTTAATATATTGGCTGATAACCCTGTAAGTGTCACGGTCTCCACTCCATAAGTCTTATCTGGTAGAATACAACTGTTGAGTACCCTTTTTTCTAGATTTATTGGTATCTTTTTGTTTTTCAACAAATCACTGAGTCTTGCAACTGCTGCCCAAGTAATTCAGATTCTTATAGCTATCTCGTCCGTTTGATTTTGTTTGTCTAGTTTGATCATGTGACTCTTCGACACTTTCGATCTCACTTCCAACTAAGTCGATTCTGATATTTTGATTTGTCATCACTTTTGTTTTATTTAAATTCATTTTTAAACCGCCTTCCTCAGATTCATGTTTAAGCATCTTTAGTATGTAGATTGGTTCTTCTGTATTGTTGCTTATGAGCACTATGTCATCGGCAAATCTTAGATGACTTCCTTGCGTTATTCATTCCGTTTAATACGGTCCAGAGTTCTATGGAATCGAATGCCCCATTGTACAGCAAAAACAACAATACAAATGAAATATTAACGGTAGGCGGCCAGCAGTCTGAGAGAGTAAAAAATATATTTACTGGGAACGATAATCACAGAAAATAACGATTATACTCCAGAAATAAGAGAGAGAATTGAAAAAGCACGTGCCAACTTCGTGAAAATGAAAAAGATTTTATGCAGCAAAGATCTGATATTGGCCCTCAGAATAAGGCTAATTATAATATGTTATGTATATGGTATGTTAAACAGTAAATGGTTAAGTTTAATTAGTTACCACTATAAACAGACCGGATTAACCGATAATAGTATAAAAGGCCCGGTTTCAGGTAAAATTTATTTTAGGCTTTATTATGGGAGTACCGTCTAGTCAGTGTTAATTGCAAAAGACCAACTCTGTCTACCTCGGTGGCTTATCGCTCCGGGTGGGTCTTAACAATGGGCCAGGTCAGATAAATTTAATAATATTTACGACCGCACTAATTGAACTCAAACCATTTACTGTTGAACAAACCATACACAGTGTGCTTTAATACTAAAGAGCTGAATCATGGACATTAAATCGAAATGCAATAAATCGACGAGCAAGACAGAGAAGAACTAGTTTTGGTGTTAGTGAAATAGTTTTGAGTATTTTTTTCTGTTAACAATCATTTTTAATATCTTTATTATAACCTTTTTGGACCTTATTCTGCGGTCTCTCATGAAACTGATTACGCAAAAAGATCTCATGGGAATATTTTTCTCAAGAAACACGATGTTTTCGCCTTGCTTAAACATATTTTGCCGAATTTAAAATCAAAATCCTATTCTTTTCTTCTATTCTTTTTCTATCATACATTGACTTTATTCTCTCAGATATTTTTAGTTCTTAACACGTTGATGAACAGAACGTCTATAGACGACATTTTTAAAATAACGAGTTATGACAAAAAATCGGTAGATTTTTGTAGATTTTTTGTCACATTACATCTACAGATGCATATGAAATATAATACGACATCCATGGTCGTCGTCCACATGTTTACAAAAAACATATTGTTTCCATAAAACAAATTTAGCAATTTGGCTATTACACTGGCGGACAAAAAATTTAGGTCACTAGATGAATTATTTGATGCCTTGGATTTCCTAAACCTGTTGTCCGATTTGAATGATTTTTTTAGTATGTTATAGCTTTATTATTTAAGAATCTTAATGTGTTAATATTGTTGCTAGACAGGTAAATGTCATTTTATACCGGGTGTAACAATCATACTGTGTTTTTCCTTAAAGTTCGGAACACTCTGTGGAATATTATAGTATAGATAAAATATTGAGATTAGAACTCAATTGTAGCCTTAGGCTTTCTTAACATTTTCTTTTCTGATTCATTTGCTTATGTTGGATAATAAAAAAAGTTAGGTACTTTAATAACTAGCCATGTTCTTCATCAATACAGGGTGTTTCTACTAAATAAGAGCGACAAACTTTAAGGGGTAATTCTACATGAAAAATAATGACAATTTGCTTTATAAACATATGTCCACAAATGCTTAATTTCCGTGATACGGGATGTTGAATTTTTTCTTACCAACTGACGGTTTATTTCTTGCTCTAAAACCGATTGAGATATGCAACTGAAATTTGGTATGTTTTAAGAGGTAGTTATTGCGCATTGTTTGACATACCATTAAGAATTTTATATTCACCATTGGCGTGCATACGGGTATAAATATTTTAGATACATCCCGTATGCACGCCAATGGCGAATATAAAATTCTTAATTGTATGCCAAACAATGCGCAATAACTACCTCTTAAAACCTACCAAATTTCAGTTGCATATCTCAATCGGTTTTAGAGCAACAAATAAACCGTCAGTTGGTAAGAAAAAATTCAACATCCCGTATCACGGAAATTAAGCATTTGTGGACAATGTTTATAAAGCAAACGGTCATTATTTTTTCATGTAGAATTACCACTTAAAGTTTGTCGCCCTTATTTAGAAACACCCTGTATTGATGAAGAACATGGCTAGTTGTTAAAGTACCTAACTTTTTTATTATCCAACATAAGCAAATGAATAAAAAAAGAAAGTGTTAAGAAAGCCTAAGGCTACAATTGAGTTCTAATTTCAATATTTGAGGCGTCCAGAGCAACAGTGGCCTAACCCACATCCCACAATTTTACCAAAATGCTTTTAATACATTAAAGTTATGCATTACTTCAGTGTTTTCAGATGCAGGGTGGCTGAAGCAACCATTGCTTGAACTAGTCTGCATCTGAAAACACTTAAATAAAGAATAACTTTAATGTAATAATATCGTTTTGGTAAAATTGTGGGATGTTTGTTAGGCCACTGTTGCTCTGAGCGCCTCATTTTATCTATGCTATAATATTCCACAGCGTGTTCCGAACTTTAAGGAAAAACACAGTATGATTGTTACACCCGGTATGAAATGACATTTACCTGTCTAGCAAACAATATTAACACATTAAGATTCTTAAATAATAAAGCTATAACATACTAAAAAAATCATTCAAATCGGACAACAGGTTTAGGAAATCCGAGGCATCAAATAATTCATCTAGTGACCTAAATTTTTTGCGCGCCAGTGTATATTCTACTTTGCAAAATTGATATAGTGTCACAACACTTGCTTATACATTTGACGCACTGTCCTTCAACGTGTTAAAAAGTTTATGTATAAACAAAATTTGTGCTAATACATTTTTACAAGATTGCAAGCGGTCATAAAATTTTATTACCATTTTTCAGTGTGAGATAAGAGATGACTAACAACTGGAATATTTAGTTACCGAGAAACATAATATGCAATTAGTCTATGATGTGAGGCCGCTCTCGTCTGAAAAAAATTCTGATTTGGTTTCTTTGCGGATTCCTATTCAAAAATGTCCCCTTTAAATAAATCAGAAGGGTGCCGGCGAAATTTTTGGGCAGAAATTGTCTAAACAATGTTTCTAAACAAATTCACAAGATTGGTAATTGGTATTTAGTGTAACTCAATCTGAATATTTCTGAATCTATTTCGATTATGACTGGTCGATGTTGGCTGAGGGGGGGAAACTATGGAGTACGGAGGGAAACTTCGGAAGCTTGGGAGTAGTTGCAACTGTGAGTTACTCGAAACCCAGCATAGATCGAGGTTGCGCCTTTGCGCCATCTCCTATAAAAGAAAGTAGTTTTATCTTTTAGACTATGAATAAGGTGAATATTGATTTCTTCGGCCAACTCCAGGAGTTTCCCTCATTTACATATGGTGACTGCTTAAGTCCTGTAAACTGTAGGTTGGTTGTTGGTTTTCCACAGTTTTGTCGTGCGATATGATTGGCGTATGTAATTGGTACATTGTAAATAATTAAATAAATAAATAAATTGTTTAAAAAACTATGGTAATAATAATATACAAAATTTAAAGAGAAGTAGTCCCGGTTGTGTGGTAGCTCCCGCATGAAAAATGCTTCCCATTCAGTTTCTCTGGAATTCCTCCTCAAAAATGTCTCCTTTAAACTTTATGAGAAGGGTGCCGGACGGCATTTTTGGGCAGAAATTGTTTAAATAACTTTTTTCTACAACCGTGTTAAAAATGCAATTTTTAGCACTCCATACGAGCGTTAAGAATGCTACTTTAAGGCACTAGTGCTTTAAAATTTTTAAGGCACTGCAGTTAAAAGTGAATTGTCAAATTGTGAAACGTAAAAATATTTATATTTCATATTTCATTTATTAACATTAATATTAGTAGTACAACTTGCTCAATTTGAAAAAGGTAGTTTAAAACGTTTTGTAAAATTTAAATTAAACTGTATTATTGCATTTTTAACACGTTTGTAGAAAAAACTATTAAAATTTGTTAGAATATACTTACAACAATAAAAGTAGATGTTATTCTATAGTTGTTATGTTATGATTTACGTATTGACAATATAGACGGTTTTGATGTAATGTCAAGAAAAATATAAAAATGGAATGTCAGTCAAGTTCAAGTAAAAGTTTTTGTAGGTATTGTCATTGTCCTGTAAATGAGAATGAATAAATTATAATTGTTGATATATAAGACGTTTGTAGAAAAAATATTGTATGATATACGTGTTAAAAAGTACATTTTTAAGGCACTTTAATGTGAATTGCAGAATTCGCTTCGCTGATTCTGCAAACTTTCACATGCCTGCCTTAAACGTGTACTTTTAAACTTTTAACACTTATATCATAAATAACTATTAAATTTTATGTTTAACGCGCATAATTAACAAGTAAAAAACGATTTATTTTTGAAATAAGCCCCGGTTACCCAGCAAAATTTTAAAATTAAATGTTTAAGCTTCGATTTTAGGCACTTGTCAACTACAAAAATAATAATAATTATCAGTTTTCAAGCCTCTAACTCGAATATGCGTATGTTCGCATTTTTCAGATTTTAAATCGCTTATAACTCAAAAACTGTGAACTTGTCAGAAAAATGAAAACAAACTTTTTTATTTAGTATTACCCTAAAAACCTGAAAAAATATTTTCCCGTGCAAAATAGAAGATTGTTGAAATAGAACCTGCCGCATCGGCATTAAAATTGGATGGAAGCATAATAACATCAACGAATTGAACGAATATAATATAGCTCATAGAGAAAGCTTTTATATGAAACAGATGGTCACGTTTATAAGGAGGCTTGTTGACGAGGGATGTTACGGCCGCAGAGCGGGCGGTGGTGAGATGACGGTGACTACGGACGTTGTCAGATCTATGCACCTCCATAGCACCTACTCAGTTGGAACGCAAAATCCTATGCTAAAACGTTACAGGGCCGTAAACTTCTACTCACTATATATTCTTTGATACATTTTAAAAAGAACGGTCTAAATTTAAGACAGAACCGACTACTCTTCATAATTTTGAAAAAAAAAATGTTTAAACTTTAATACAAGCACTTGGCTATTTCAGATATATTAATATACATAAATCTAAGTTTTTAAACTTCGAAAATGCGTATTATCGCATTTTTCAGATTTTAAATCGCCCTTAACTCGAAATCTATCAACTTTTGAGAAAAAGGGCAACATACCTTTCTTGTTAGAATGGCCCAAAAAACCTAAAAAAATATGTTCCGGAGCAAAAAGGGTGATCTTTTGAATTTCTTAAAAAAAATTTTTAAACAATTTCTGGCCAAAAATTTCGCCCTGCGCACTTCATATTTCCTTAAAGAGAACATTTCTGAATAGGAATCCGCAGAGAAACCGAACCATAATTTTTTTTAGACGGGAGCGGCATCACGTCATGGACTAAATGTTTCTTGCCAACATTACATTTTGTTATTAGGCCTTGATAAAATTACTGTCTTAAACAATTTGGCAACAGGGCCAATTGAGCCAATGGGTGTAAGGACAGAATAGTGTTCAGGTTTCTACATTATTACAGAGTCATCATGTAGAAATCTACAATTAAGTTGAAAATGTTACCACAGTAACATGCTACAGTACAGCCATCTCTAGGATCAGAAACAAATTAATTAAGGGTTCATATCAACCTTAAAGGATACGTTACGACTCGTTACGTTTGGAAATGAATAACATTTACTTCAGTGTTTTGTCGTTGAATATTGTTAGGCCTGGATCCCGCGTACCAAAAAAAAGTTTATTATTGACAAGCTGAAAATTTGTTAATAGATTAACGGTATCTATATAGTCGAACAAACTTTGATATACGAGAACACTGGAACAGGGGAAGTTTTAATTGTAGAACGAGATTTTTAGTGTGGAACGTGTCATCCTGACAAGTGTATTACTGTGAATATTTTTTAATGATTTTAACTTCCAATCGTATAGTAAGATATTTGATCACGTGTTTAATTCTGTCCAATCAGATTAAAATTATACTGAGAATTATCTACTGTAGAAAATTACCGACAGAATTTTTTTAAGTAGATTGTTTCTGTTTAATGGCAACCAGTTTCCTAGTTTTGACAACTGTCACATTTAAGAAAATATCCATAATATACGTATTAAAAAATAATCTTACGAATATCACACGACAGTAAGAATAAATAAGAAAATAATGCTTCATTTTTACTCAAATTTTCAATTTTCGAAACAAATTTTCGAAAAACTGTCGCATTATTTTCAATTTATTCTCACTCGCTTGTGATATTATACCCAAAAATTTTTGATTATTTCATTCATAGGAGATTCTGACCAATAGAAAGCTACAGAAATCTGAATTAAATCAATAATTTTTGATAATCTCCCGTCGTTTTAAGTATATTACGTCAGATGCCCTTCGTTGCTACGAAAAAATACATTCTGTGACATTAATGACAATTAATGTTTTAAAAATTATAAAAGTGATGACTTTCAATCGTCAAATATTTATAAAAACTGTGTGTTTAATGGTACTTACATAAATAAATTACAATAAAATTTTGGTTTTCAACAGTTTTATTCATGAAATAATCGCAACAAATTGCACTCGACCTCTGAAATTAATATAGAATTTTTGCTCTCGTGACACTTTGATATAATTTCACTCGCCTTCGGCTCGTGAAATTAAAACTGTCAAAGTGTCACTTCGGAAAAATTCAATAATTTCAGAGCTCTAGTGCAATTAATACTGATTATTTCATTCATAGGGTATTCTGACCAATAGAAAGCTACAGAGATGCAAATTAAGGTGATAATTTTTGATAATCTCCCGTGGTTAAGCATATTACGTCAGATGCCCTTCGTTGCTATGAAAAAATACATTCAGTGACATTAATGACAATTAATGTTTTAAAAATTATAAAAGTGATGACTTTCAATCGTCAAATATTTATAAAAACTTTGTGTTTAATGGTACTTACATAAATAAAGTACAATAAAATTTTGGTTTTGAACAGTTTTATTCATGAAATAATCGCAACAAATTGCACTCGACCTCTGAAATTAATATAGAATTTTTGCTCTCGTGACACTTTGACATAATTTCACTCGCCTTCGGCTCGTGAAATTAAAACTGTCAAATTGTCACTCGGGAAAAATTCAATAACTTCAGAGCTCTTGTGCAATTACTACTGATAATTTCCCGTCGTCAAGTATGTTACGTCAGATGCCCTTCGTTGCTACGAAAAAATACATTCAGTGACATTAATGACAATTAATCTTTTAAAAATTATAAAAGTGATGACTTTAAATCGTCAAATTAATATTTATAACAACTGTGTGTTTAATTGTACTAATTTGTACTTACATACATAAATTACAATAAAATTTTGTTGTTGAACAGTTGTATTCATGAAATAATCGCAACAAATTGCACTCGATCTCTAAAATTAATATAGAATTTTAGAGCTCTTGTGCAATTACTACTGAAAACTATCAGGTTGTTTTTAAGTGTATTCAATAGCAAAATTTAAATAATATATGAAAAAATGTTTGTCAAACAAATATGTTGGGCTTTTTTAATAAGTCCGACACGTAGAACATGTCACATGACAGGAATTATATTAGTGGTAAATTAGTCCTGTCGCCAGGGGGGGTACAACGGCCTTCTTAATTCAGATGGACTTACCCAAGTTTTTTTTATGTATTTTGACCCGTAGAACACGAATTTTTTGGGTAACAGTTGATCCGGATGTCGATAAGATTGTTATAAACAAAGAAGTTGAGGAATTACATAACAGCGTTTTCTCGCAAAACAAAACATTTTTTTTGTATTTTTTGGGTCATTCTAACCAAAAAATGTTCCTACAAGTTTTTTCGTAGGATGCATAGTTTTCGAGATAAACGCGGTTGAACTTTCAAAAAATGGAAAAATTGCAATTTTTGAACCCGAATAACGTTTGAATAAAAAATAAAATAGCAATTCTGCTTACCGCCTTTAAAAGTTTAAGTCAAATTATATCTGTTTTGAATATTTGCATTGCTAAAAATTTATTTTTTGATTGTTAAAAAAAGCTATAAACACATACTGTTTCCCGTGCCTAATACATGCGTTTTAATCCATGCTACTTAGAAATAGCCCCGCTTGCACTTTTACCTCCTCTACGTACTCGTTCGATTTTAAATGAGAAATCATTGAAACATCACTCAAGCACTAGGTGTTTATAGCTTTGTTTTAACAATAAAATAATACATTTTTGGCAATACAAATAATTAAAACCGATATAATTTGACTTGAACTTTCAAATGCGGTAAGCAGAATTGCTATTTTATTTTTCAATCAAAAGTTTTTCGGGTTCAAAAATTCCAATTTTTCGATTTTTTGAAAGTTCAACCGCGTATATCTCGAAACCTATGCATTGTATGCATCCTACGAAAAAATTTGTAGGAACATTTTTCGGTTAAAATGGACCAAAAAATACAAAAAAATGTTTTGTTTTGCGAGAAATCGCTGTTATGTGATTCCTCAACTTCTTGGTTTATAACAATCTTATCGACATCCGGATCAACTGTTACCCAAAAAATTCGTGTTCTACAGGTCAAAATACATAAAAAAAACTTGGGTAAGTCCATCTGAATACAGGAGGCCGTTGTACCCCCCCTGGCGACAGGACTAAATAGCAGTTTGATTTTTACATGAGAGTTTAATGAAAGGCTAACAAATCAATTGGAACTTCTGTCCGGCAAAATACACGGGACGTTTTTTAACCTGTTCCACAATTAAAACTTCCCCTGTTCCAGTGTTCCCGTACAAAAAAGTTAGTCCGACCAGACACCGTTAAGCTATAATTACTTAACAAATTTTCAGCTTGCTATTAATACACTATTTTTTGGTACTCGGGATCCAGGCCTATTGTTGGATTTACAGATAAACATAATATAATCATTTCTGGGTACTTATTACATTGTTATGGTAACAATGTCGTTAGGTAGTTTGTAAAGTATAATAAAAAATCCGCAGAAATTATATATTTCTTACTTTTTACATATCTTTGGTAAACTAGATATTCCAAGGTACAAATTATCACAATATTAATATGTAACATATATTATTTATAATAGCTTAATCATCGCGTATAGACCGAACGAAGATGAATAGGCAGGAAAAAAATATAAGTACCCTAGGTATTGCTAAAAAACATAATATTAGCCTCCTAAAAATGACGTTGCAGGGATCAAAAGCCGCAGTTGAAGTAGAAGAAGAACTGACTCCCTATTTGACATAGATGTGGGAGTGAGACAGACGCACTATCAACCATGATGCTCAACCTAGTTCTTGAGGTAAGTAGATAAATACCAAAAGATTACAAATTACTCCATATGCAAACGATGTAGCCATCAATTAGTAGAAGCAAGCAACAACTAATAGAAGCGTTCAAGGAAATTAATCCTGAAGCATAAAAAAGGGATTAAATAAACGAACCAAAAACGAAGTACATGGCCATCACAAGAACAGATGACAATGAAAAGAATATAGCAATAGACCACTATACTATTGAACCTGTGGGTCCCTTCACATATCTGGGTAAATAAATCAATCAGAAAAATTCCCTAAATAGCGTATTTCTATTGACAATAGTACATACTATGCTAATAAAAGATTGTTGACATCTGTTGCTACCTGCCGAACATTCTTTAAACTAGTAGTAACCCATGATTGTAAAACCTGGGTAATGACGAAAAAAGGGAAAGCCCAACTCAGGACAATCGAGAGAAAGATACCGAGAAAAATATATTGCCCGATGCAAGAGGAAGACGGCACATGGAGAATCAGGAGAAACGACGAGGTTAATGAATTGAATGGAGAAGAATATTGTAAGATGTGTGAAAAGTCAAAGACTGTCATGGCTGGGACATGCCCAGAGACAAGAAAATGTAAAAATAGCAAAAAATAATATTACAATGGAAGCCAATAGCAAGACGGAAAAAAGGAAGGCTCAGAAAGAGATAGTTTGATGACGTGGAGGACGACCTAAGACCATGAGTATAAGACAATGGAGGAGGAGGACACAATTAGAGATCTGAATGGAAGTACAGGGTGTCCCAAATTGGTATGTTTTGCAGTGTATACCGAAAACTAGAGGAAATAGAAAAAAAGTAGTTAAGATGTCATGACTTCTTTTTTCGTTAAAATAACGATTGCCCAATAAAATCATCAATAGCTCCTCACATTATCGAGATACTGGGCGATTATTGAAAAATGTCGAAAACGACAGGGTTACAGATCTTCTTTATTAAGAACAATTTTAAAAAACTTTATAGGAACTTTTGATAGATATGTTATGGACGGATTCAGTGGCGTACAAAAAACTTTTTTAGGGGGTCTCATTAAGGAAATATAAACCATACTTATGTTTTTTTAAATGGGACACCCTGTAAATTTTGACATTTTTCGTTTAGCTTTTTAATTCTCTTTCATCTGATATGACATATCATATATCTATTTTCAGTTGTTGGAGCTACCGTGCAAATAAATCGTTTATAGTTGACGTCAGGTTAAAGGCACTTAAAAATAAAACACTCGGTAACGTATTTTAACATTTTAATATTAGGGTACCAATCCTTGACATTTTTATTTAGCAAAAATAAAATCAATCAACTTAAAAAATAGGAATAACGAATTTACCAACAACAAAAAACTACTTAACTACAAGAATTAATTTTACAAAAATGTTAAAATTAACATAAACCAACAAACAACAATAATAAACAACGTAACAACTATAATTAATTTTACAAAAATATGAAAATTATAATAAATGTTCAAAACACTCCCCGTTTTGTTGTAATAATAATTGACACGATATTGATATCCTAACGATTATTTGAGAAGGATACAATTTGCAGAATGGTATATAGAAAAATGTAATGAAAATCCAAATTTTTATTCAAAGGTAATATTTAGCGATAAAGCTCGCATATCCAGTGCAAGAATATTTAACCGACACAATGAACTATATTGGAATGACTCAAATTCCCACTTAGTTCAAGGGATCAGGAGGCAAGGCAGATTCGGTTTTAACGTTAGTTGTTTTGTCAAGCATAATAAATTAGTTTATCACGTATTTGACGATAAACTAACTGCTGTCGGATATGTAGATATATCTTAGAAACGAATTTAAATGACATTTCTGATGAGTAATATTTGGCTGATCGGAATACATTTTGGTTCCGACAAGATGGAGCATCTGCCCATAATGCAGAATTCGTTGGAAATTATTTAAATGAAAAATTTCATAATCGGTGGATTGGAACTTATGCTCCTGTTAGGTGGCCCCCTCGTTCACCAGAACTAAATCCTCATGATTTTTTTATTTGTGGGATTTTTAAAAAACAATATTTATAAAACTGAATTTAACACCAAGGAAGAATTATTACAAAGCATTCATCAAGCATTTAGAAAAATAAAACCAGTGCATAATAGTTAATATGCACTGCATATACTCAATTGTGTAAGATCTGTAAGAAAAAGGTGTCATTATTATTACAACAAAACGGGGAGTATTTTGAACAGTAATTATAATTTTCATATTTTTGTAAAATTAATTATAGTTGTTACGTTGTTTATTGTTGTTGGTTTATGTTAATGTTATTATTTTTGTAAAATTAATTCTTGTAGTTAAGTAGTTTTTGGTTGTAAGTTGATTGATTTTATTTTTGCTAAATAAAAATTTCAAGGATTGGTACACTAGTATTAAAATGTTAAAATACGTTACCGAGTGTTTTATTTTTAAGTGCCTTTAACGTAACGTCAACTATAAACAATTTATTTGCGCGGTAGCTCCAACGACTAAAAATATATATTATGATATGTCATATCAGATGAAATAAAATTAAAAAGCTAAACGAAAAATGTCAAAATATACAGGGTGTCCCATTTAAAAAAACATAAGTATGGTTTATATTTCCTTAACGAGACCCCCTAAAAAAGTTTTTTGTACGCCACTGAATCCGTCCATAACATATCTATCAAAAGTTCCTATGAAGTTTTTTAAAATTGTTCTTAATAAAGAAGATCTGTAACTCTGTCGTTTTCGACATTTTTCAATAATCGCCCAGTATCTCGATAATGTGAGGAGCTATTGATGATTTGATTGGGCAATCGTTACTTTAACGAAAAAAGAAGTCATGACATCTTAACTACTTTTTTTCTATCTCCTCTAGTTTTCGGTATACACTACAAAACATACCAATTTGGGACACCCTGTACATAGCCAAACCGGTAAAGACTTATCCTCCAGGGTTGTAATGCCAAAATAAGATGTATGTGTGTAGCAGAGAGAGATTTACACTATTACAACATTACTTTTCCCTTAAATTCAATGTTCAAGCTTCCACCCCCTGTCTATTTACAGTTTGAACATTGAATATTTAAGCGAAAAGTAATGTTTATTTCTTAACTAAATATCGTTTTCTGTTTTATGAGAGCAGTAAAATGTATTTTGATTTAAAAAAATTACATATCTTTTTCTGTTTGAGTCAAATAATTTATTTAAAAATTTTTTTTTGGACACCCTGTATTATAATTATGTTAATAATTTATAGTACTGAATAGAGAATTAAAGAGCCCTTCAAATGAGCTAGCCCACCACCCCTATTCTCTAAAAAAAATCATCGATTACGTCATCACATCCAGATGGATGACGTCACTAGTATGAGCGTGTCTACTTAAGTTGGAAATATATGGGAAACTTTTTTATTATTAATTTTACGAAAAAAAGTTATTTTTCATAAAAAGTTCTGCATACTCTAGAACCTATGATTAAATCAGCAGATATCAAATTTTATCAATATTATACGAGATATGTCAAAAAATGTGGATTTCGTTCAAGAGTAATGTACCTTTATTTCTCTCAATATTGAAAATTCTTATTATGAAAAGTTGTTTGGAATTAAAAACTAAGATCAAATATGCAATAACATGCTTCTAATTAAAAAAAAAATATTTTCCAAATTTTTCTCAAATTTATGGATCGATACTTAACTTCGTTTTAATTTATTACACATATGATAACTCTTTTATTATTAGTTTTACGTAAAAAAAGTATTCTTTATAAAAAGCTCTGTATGTCCTCACATCTAAGATGCAACCATCAGATATATCACATTTTTTAAATTTTATACGAAGTATGTCAAAAAATATGAATTTCACTCAGGAGTAAAGTACCTTTATTTTTTACAATATTAAAAATTATTATTACAAAAAGTTGTTTAGAATTAAAAACTATGTTTCAATATGCAATTACATCCTTCTAATTGAAAAATTGTGAAATATAAAGTTACTATAAATACTCATGAGTGAAATTTATATTTTTTGACACACCTCATATAAAATTAATAAAAATAGATATATCATGAAATCCATAAGGAAAAATTTCCCGTAACTGGCTGTATACCATTAATTACAAAAATTGAAGAAAGACTTCTGTCTAAAATGTATATTTATTAAAACCCCAATAAAGGGCTACATTAAAAGACAGAACGTTTTCGCTCTAAAGAGAGCATCATCAGTGTTCTAAGCAAGCTCTACATGCTAAGCCACCAAAAATACATAGGTTAAAACCCTAAAAACGCCGACCAAAAGTCTTACATATACATTATTTAATTTAACATAACTAGTTTGGTTTAAAACTAATTTGGTTTAACATAATACACGCCAATGTAAGACTTTTGGTCGGCGTTTTTAGGGTTTTAACCTATGTGTTTTTGGTGGCTTAGCATGTAGAGCTTGCTTAGAACACTGATGATGCTCTCTTTAGAGCGAAAAGGTTCTGTATTTAATGTAGCCCTTTATTGGGGTTTTAATAAATATACCTTTTACACAGAAGTCTTTCTTCAATTTTTTTAGATATATCATGGTTGCATCTTAGAATTTAGACCATGCTGAGCGTTTTATAAAGAATAACTTATTTTCGAAAAATTAGTAATAAAAGAGTTATCATATTTGTAATAAATAAAAACGATGTTGGGTATTCATCAATTTGAGAAAAATGTGTAAAATATTTTTTTTTTCAATTAGAAGCATGTAATTGCATATTTGATCTTAGTTTTTAATTCCAAATAACTTTTCATAATAAGAATTTTCGATATTCAGAGAAATAAAGATACTTTACCGTTGAACGAAATTCATATTTATTGACATACCTCGTATAATGTTGATAAAATTTGATATCTGATGATTGAATCTTAGGTTTTAGAGCATGCAGAACTTTTTATGATGAATAACTTTTTTCGTAAAATTATGAATAAAAAAGTTTCCCATATGTTTTCAACCTAAGTAGACACGCTGTATATGTCAATAAATCATAATTTAAAAATAACAAGCTGAAAATGCGAGCATTATCATTACGAAAACTTTGTTTATTTACGTATTTTAATTCATAATATGGAAAAGTGCTATTATGAAAAATAGTTTAGAATTACTAATTATGTTTTAATGTGCAATTATATCATTCTAATTTAAATGTTATGAACTATAAAGGTAGTTTACTCTTGATCGAAATTTATATTTTTTATATACCTCGTATAAAATTAATAAAATTTTATATATTATGATGCTTCTTAGAACATGAAGAGATTTTTATGAAGAATAACTTTTCTTCGTCAAATTAAAAATAAAAGAGTTATAAATGAAAATGTTGTTGGTATCCATAATTTGAGAAAAATCTTCAAATTTTTTCCGTTAGAATGATGTAATTGCACATCAGACCATAATTTTTTATGCTAAACATTATTATTTCATATACTGTCGGTTCGCTAAACTCAGACACAACTGGCTAGTAATTTTAGTCAATAATTTTACCAATTTGGCAAAAAAAATGATTACTAATTAGTTAATAATTACTAAATAATTAGTAATTTTGCCAATTTTGGCAAAATTCGCAAAAAAACAAAAAATTACCTACTAAAATCAGTAGCCAGCCAGTTCCAGTTGTGTCGAGTTTAGCGAACCGACTATATTTTAATTTCATAGCAAATGGAACAGTCCATTTATCATAAAGGGGAGGCCGTATACTCGTATAAACCTTTTTAAAGCTGTTAAGAAATTATTGCTTTTAAAATATACTCAAATTGTATTTTGAACATCTTATTTATTTTATATAATAATTAAATTCACTATTAAATGTCATTGATGTTTTATTAATACTTAATTTAAAATTTAGTTTGACATTCACGAGTGTCAAACTCAAATGTAAATAACCTATGCTTTGCTTAACAAATCGAGATTAAAAAACTAGCCTACTTAAAAGCAACGATTTCAGCTGGACGTGTAGTGTGTCGGCAGAAAATAAAACGATTGTGACGTCACATTCTAGACTTTAAGGTTGATTATCTCGAAAACGGTTAGAAATATCGAAATGCCGTTTTCAGATTTGGATTCAGAAGAAAAACTACATAAGAATCCATCGATAAATCTGATCTGTGTATTGCAGGAGCGGCAACGCAATAACACACACACTTTTGCGAATTTATGAACGAAATGTTTTCGTTGAAAATCGACCCGTTTCAGGATATATATTTGAAATTATAGCTTGCATATACAAAATCTGGCAATAAAAAACTCACCTTTAACAAGATCTGGGCCGATCTGGATCTCCTATTCAGCTACTCATATACCATTTCTCCTAAGCAGATTTTTCTCTGCATCCTATACGACCCCCGATTTAGCGAATCACTCCGGACATCTTCTGATCCCGGCGGCGACCAACTCATTCTAACATAAATACACACCATCACCAAACGTTCCTATAATACAACCATCAGGTCGTCTAAAGAAAGAATTTTGATGTTTCCTAAACAATCCAAAATAAACTTCTTTGCACTTTAGTGCTCATCCTCTTCTCATCTTCATTATTGATCACTTTTCTCCGTCTTGTTCATTTCCGCTTCTTTCTTCATACCAAAATTCCTGGTTTAGACAAATTTTAGGAAGTACTCGGATCAGCCTTGAACAACTTACCTGAGAGTCTAGATTCTAACTCTAATAAGAGTCTCAAAATACTCTCAGATTAGTCGCGTTTATTGACCACCCAGATACTATCAGTGAACCGATGTTTAACAATCACATATTATATCACACTCACTTCTATTCTGTGGAGTCCCTAACTAAAATAAATATTTCAATATTTCATCTTAAATTATTAAATAAATAATTTTTAAGTTACTTTTATAATATTATTTGACCTTCTATATTTATTTTTAAATTTAAATACATCTAATCTTAAATCTCCACCAAAAATAACTATGCTCCTACCTTTCCCGATTATAACGATCCCGTAGTAACGACACGACACTGGATGCTGAAACAAAATGAAGTCTGTACGAAAAGTTTCAAATGTAAAATTTACAAAATTTTAATATGTGCATTAATTCTATAGGATGAATTATACAGGATTATATGGAAATTAAATACCAACAAAATACATAAAAAAGAAGAATAAATATTTATTTTAAAATAAGAAAACTGCTTAGGGAGCGTTCAAGTATTACGTAACGTAGTTTGGGGGAGGGGGTCTTGTAAAACGTTACGGCGCGTTACATGGGGGAGGGGGGTTCGAACAGCGCGTTACGTAACATTCTTTTTTAAAAAATTAGTAAATCCTTTATAAAAGGTATATATTTTAAGGTAAATATATACCTTTTATGAAGGATTTACTATTTTTTGTATTACGTGGTATACAGCTAACTACAGGAAAACTTTTTCCTTGTGGATTCTTTTTTAACTTAAATGAAAAAAAAACTACGGAATTTCATTTATGTTTTACATAGACCCCTGAATTGTTTTATGTTGCACTCTCACGCTCCGCTCATGTTCCGACAACAGGACAATACGTAATAGTACGTTTTCAAGTGAAAAAATCTTAAAATTTGTAACACAGATGAAGCACAGTAACATAATATGTTTCCAATAATTAGATGGACCTGTCTCCACAACAAAAGATTAAAAGATACAGATGTTATTTAAGAGGTTGCAGAAGGGAACTACATGTTCATAAATCTTGTATGTTTTCTGAAATCGTTTTCTGCAGTAGGTATTCATTAATGTTTTAAATAGGTACGCAAATTTTCAAATTATTTAAAAATGTCTTTAAATAAAAAGCATTAAATACAAAACCCACTATATTGATACTTAGTTTAGAAAATTGATAGATATTTAAAAAAATAGTACCCTTATTTAAAGTGTGATTTCAAAATTTCAAAAATTTCAAGTGAATTTCAAAATTTCACCTTGCATTATTCATAATAGACCCTACATAATACACATTTTTGAGTTGAGGTTGTTAAGCAGCTTCTAAAAACAAAAATATACAGGGTGTTTAATTAAAATTAAAGATAATGGACTATGCTAGACTTGAGTGAATCACCCTGTATATTCAAATTTATGTTTAAATAGTCCATAGTTGAATTTAAAAGTTGACGTATCCTAGCGTTTTTATAATTTTCTAAAATAATGACACATGACAAAAACAATTTTATTCCATAAATGGTTTCCATACATTATAATTTTAAATGATCACCCTGTATTATTCATAAAGACCATAAATTCAGATTGTTAAGCAGCTTTTAAACATGTAAAAATATACAGGGTGTTAAAAAATAAAGCTTATGGACTACGGTAGTCTTGCATGAATCACCCTGTACATTTAAATTTATGTTTAAAAAGCACACATTTTTATATATGAAAATCTACGGGTCTCAGCGTTTTTTAAAATTGATTAAAACATGGACAGAAATAATTTTATTCCATAAGTGCCTTCTTATATGTACAGAGTGTTTCAGAAAAAGGTAACACGATCTCTAAGATAGGTGAAAAACTGAAAAATAATTGGGGTTTGCTTAGTATAAAATTTTTGTAACGGCATGCATTTTTACGATACAGGGCGTTGAAGAACAAAAAGTTTTACACATTTTTTTCACTATTTTTCCGAAACTACTGGCAACATCGTATATTATTTGTTATAC
Source organism: Diabrotica virgifera virgifera (assembly GCF_917563875.1). Taxonomy (NCBI): domain Eukaryota; kingdom Metazoa; phylum Arthropoda; class Insecta; order Coleoptera; family Chrysomelidae; genus Diabrotica; species Diabrotica virgifera. Next base: position 267,191,004 of record NC_065445.1, on the reverse strand, counting down.
AAAAATTTTTACTAAGCAAAATAAAATATTGAAATAATAAATATGTTATTTTATTTTAAATTTTATTAAAGACGATCAAATAGACATGATCAAATGCATGAGAAGAACAATAAAGGATGAAGCCAAAAATGTATGTGAGGATGGGGCCAAGCAGGGAAAATGTAAATGTAAATGTAAAATTAGTAATAAAAGATTATTATTCTAAGTTTTGGACATATTTCATGTCATGGGACATGAAATTACGATTGGCAGGGATAACCAGACACATGAACTAAAAAGAAGAATCGTTCTTGGGTGGGCAGCATTTGGAAAACAGAGAGAAACTTTTAAGAGTGAGTTGCCCATATGCCTAAAGAGAAAGGTATTTGATCAGTTTGTCCTCCCAGTCTTGACGTACGGATCAGAAACACTTACCTTACCTAAACCCTCGGCTACCAAACTAAGAGTAACGCAGAGAAGAATGGAGCGGTCAATGTTAGGAATAACTCTGCGAGACAAAATCAGAAACGAAGAAATCAGGAGAAGAACAAAGGTGACTGACGTCATCAAAAGGATAGCTAACTTGAAGTGGAGATGGGCAGGACACATAGCGAGAATTACACATGGGCGATGGACAAAAAGGTTATTGGAATAGAGGCCAAGAGAAGACAAGAGAAGCGCCGGTTGACCGCCTACAAGATGGACAGACGACGTAAGAAAGCTAAATAAAAACTGGATGAAAGCGGCGCAGAATAGACGTGGTTGAAAATGAGGGGAGGAGGCCTATGTTCAGCAGTGGACTTTTGAGGCTGGATGATGACTGTAAGTTTTTATTATTACCTCAAATGCGATTATAATAATAATTCCGGTACTTTTCGCAACCTAGTTTTCCATTTAGGTTCAAATGGTGACTTGGGTGTTACGTAACGTTTAGGTAGGGGGAGGGGGTACATAAAAACGTTACGGTACGTTATATGGGGGGAGGGGGGTCAAAAATCTTCAAAAATTGCGTTACGTAATACTTGAACGCTCCCTTAAGAAAAGTTTTCAACAATATTTTTGCTAAATCTATCACAACTCCTTTTCTATGAATTTGAGTTGCAACTCCCTTCTATAAACTGAAAGAAAAGAAAAGATAGTTCAGATTCGATTACAGTACAGAGCCTCTACTATGTGCTTATACGTATTTCGGAATAACCGTTTCCTCATCGGAGCACCTGGGTAGAGGCACTGAACTAAAATCAAATCCTTTCATCCTTTCCAGGTAATTATCGAAATAATTACCAAAGATGCTACTAGCACCATTTCGGAAATAAAATTCGAAACTATTTATCCTTTGAGCTTTTTAAGTTGGAAAATAAAGCATAACAGAGTGGCAAAATACTTGAAAAGAGAAATCTAAATTGCATTTCACGTCCTGTCATTCACCGTGATAATAATTTTAGCGAACTATTTCCTTTAATATCCACCAAAGGTGAATAAAGTATAAACTAAAAGAGAAGAAAAGGTGGTTCAGATTTGATTACAGTACAGAGCCTCTACTATGTGCTTATACGTATTTCGGAATATCCGTTTCCTCATCGGAGCATCTGGGTATAAGTATATAGTAGAGGCTCTGTACTGTAATCAAATCTAAACCATCTTTTCTTTTCTTTTAGTTTATACTTTATTCATTCACCTTTGGTGGATATTAAAGGAAATATTTCGCTAAAATTATTATCACGGTGAATGATAGGAATGATACAGACTTTAAGGGAAAACTATAATCAACAAGTAGCAAAGGAAGAGTCAGAAATTAATAAGATCAATGAAGAAATGAAAGAAAAACTCTTGGAAGCGGGAATGAAAACTGCCAAAAAACTAACAACAAAAGAAAATAGATTAAGTAGCGGGACAGTTAAATTAATGGAAAGTAGACGAAAACTAATAAGCGAAAACAAAAGAAACACAGTAGAATACGTAGAACTAAACAAACTTATTAGAAGAAAAACCAGAGAGGATCTAAGAAAACACACTGAAAATGAAATCGAGAAAGTAATAAGGGCCTAAAATGCTTACGACCAAATTTAGGGAAACCACTACTCATTTCAATAAAGGATGAAACAGGACGGGAAGAGAGGAGAAAAGATAAGATATCAGAAGAAGTAGAAAGGTTTTATAAAGAACTATACACCTCAAAGAAAGACGCAAACTTCAACACTCAGGAATATATCAAGAAAACAATCACGAATGTAAACTCAGAAACACTACCAAAAATAGAAAATTATGAAATAGAAGCAGCACTATCACAATTAAAGAACAACAAAGCACCAGGACCAGATGGAATCCTTGCTGAAATGTTGAAAGAAGGGAAAGAAGAAATCTTATAAACATTAAGAAATCTGTTTAATCAGTGTCTACATAAAGGAGAAATACCCGACGAATGGAACGAAAGTCTTACAATCCTGCTATTTAAGAAAGGCGACAGAAAGGACATAAAAAATTACAGACCCAACTCACTGCTGTCGCAAACGTATAAACTATTCATGAGGATTATCAACAACAGACTAACACACAAATTAGACTCGTATCAACCCGTAGAGCAGACAGGATTCCGAAAGGGATATAGCACCACTGACCATCTTCTAACAATTAGGACACTAGTAGAAAAAGCTAACGAATACCATATAGATCTGCACTTAGCGTTCGTTGACTACGAAAAAGTATTTGACAGCGTGGAAATGTGGGCAATAGAAAAAGCTATAAACAACTGTCGAATAGATTCCAGATACAGAATGCTAATACATAATATATATAAGAAAGCAACAATGACAGTACAATTGGAAGAAACCACAAAACCCATACCAATTAACAGAGGAGTGCGACAGGGAGATGTTATTTCTCCTAAACTATTTACATTAGCACTGGAAGATGTTTTCAAAACAATGGAATGGACAAACATGGGAATAAACATAAATGGAAAGAAACTAAACCACCTAAGATATGCAGACGATGTAGTAGTCATAGCATCAAGTTTTGAAGAACTACAAACCATGCTAACCGAACTAGCAAATGAATCCGAACAAATAGGTCTAAAAATGAATTTTGCCAAAACAAAAACAATCACAAACACACAAGACAATAGAAACGTAATACTAAACGACACCACAATAGAAGCGGTTAATGATTATATATATTTGGGACAGATTATAAAAATAAATAAGGAAAACCAAACAGCGGAGGTAAAAAGAAGGGTCAGATTAGCCTGGGCATGATTTGGAAAATTAAAATGGGTCCTAAAGAATAAAAAAATACAACAATACTTAAAAACAAGAGTGTTTGACCAGTGCATACTCCCAATTCTCACATACGCATGCCAAACATGGACCTTGACCAAGGCAAACATGGATAAAATAATAAAGACACAAAGAGCCATGGAGAGAGCAATGTTAGGAGTAAAATTGACAGACAAAAAGCAAAACAACTGGGTCAGAAATAGAACAAAAGTCAAAGACGCAGGTCAACATATAACCAGGCTAAAATGGAGCTTCGCAGGTCATAACGCTAGACAAACGGACAATAGGTGGAATAGCACGATACAACAATGGAGACCATGGACAGGAAAGAGAGCAAGAGGACGACCCCAGATGAGATGGGGAGACGACATTAAAAAGATAGGAGGAACGCACTTGAAACAGAAAGCACTAAACAGAAGCGAATGGAGGAAACTGGGGGAAGCCTATGTTCAGAATTGGACGAATTAAAGGGCAAAAGAAGAAGAAGAAAGAAGAATGACAGGACGTAAAACGCAATTTAGATTAGATTTCCCTTGTCGAGTATTTCGCCACTCTGTTATGCTTTATTTTTCCAACTTAAAAAGCTCAGAGTTTAAATAATTTCGAATTTTATTTCCTGACTTATTGCAGTAAGTCTTTCCTTTATACCAAAGGAAGTAAATATGTCAAGTTTTTACAATTTTTTTAAGAAAATAAATCTAAATAAAAAAAGAAAACAATTTATTAAATAGCACTCTTAGCATATCCTTATTTACATTAAAGTCAAATATTCCACTCTATAATGTCTCTCAATAATCAATCATGATCGATAGTCATATTATTATTTAAGTCTATAGTATATAGGTATACCTTTTGGTACTTTTACAAAACTGAGTTTTTTGCTAATGAATGGGTAACACAAAGGAAGAGTACTGAATTACAGTCAGTACAGGAAGAAGACGAATCTCCTGGCTGAGGAACCTTAGATAATGGTTTAACTGTAGTTCATTACAACTATTCAGAGCAGCAGCCAACAAAGTGACCATAGCCATTATGATATCCAATATCTGATAAGAGATGGAACTTTAAGAAGAAGAAGAAGGGTAACACTAGGCAATTGTGTAATAGAATAAACATTTTATGCACGAAAAATAACAAAACTACGAGTGAAAAGACAAAATCACGAAAGATACAGGAATTACAATGAAATGAAGTTAAAATGACGGATAGAATAAAGAAGATTACAGAAATAATAGAAAAACAGTATAAATAAAACTAATACTAGGTGTCAATTTAAACAAAAAAAATCTCCAATCAAGGAGTAGGTTGTATCGTTATAAAGTATTATTACATGTAATATAAAAAATAAAAGAATTGTGGGACTTACCATTGTATAATCTGCTTTTCTGAACCAAACAATATCCACAAAATATACCGGAAGTTTCCTACACTATCGACACTTTTGACAGCACCATTAGCCCACTTATGCAATAAACCGTAAACCAATCAGCATAGCTAAAATAAAATAAGAAAACAATTAAATATTGAAATAAGATGATAAAAAGTGTGAATATATGTCACATATATTAAAATTCTTCAAAATATGTAATACACCTCTAATGAAATCCTTGCGTAACACTCACAAATCAAAAATTCTCTTTAAAAACACTGTTGCAAGAGTGTGAAAATATTTTTCACATTTGCTAACAAAATACCCAAGGAAACTTAACTGCAAGAATGTAAAATGATTTATGATACTCCAAATACGGTTCTACATTATACCTAATTAATAATTAAATACTTATTGTATTAACAATTGCACTTTTTTACTCACCTGATCTAATTACATGTAGGGACGCTATTAAATGACAGGTTAAAAGATTTATGCATGAAACAATAACCTTAGAACACCTTTTTAACCGGTCTACGATCTAGCCGAAATCCAGTTAGGCGGTTTTGCGCAAACAGAATTTTTAACATCATAGGGCACAAAACGATAAAAATAACTGGTTTCAGTCAAGTGCAAGTGAACTGTCATTAAAGATTCAACAAAAATAATTTCTTCGTTAATAGTTTATACAGTGTGCGAATTTCAATACTATTATTGTTTAAAATTATGTTTTTATTTATTGAATTATGTCTGGTGGACAAATTATAATTAAATAGAAAAATAATGTACGTTCAATATGAGGTACAGCAAATATTAGGTTTTATCTTTTATCAGAAGAAAGCAGTAGTTAGAAAATTGAATTTTTTTTCTCAACATGCAATGAAACTAATATTCCATACTTTGTAGTGTTAACCATACTATAGTTAGTCATTTTCTGCGAGGGAAAAGTGAATATTATGGATAAGTGGACATATTATTGTGCTGTGAATTGTCACTAGTGTAGGAAACGTTGGATATAATATGGATATTGTTTGGCTCCAGAAAAGCAGATATAATGGTAAGTTCTTCTTCTTCTTGTAGTTCCTTCTTCTATCGGAGGCTGGCTATCATCACAGCTATCCGTACTTTATTGGCGGCGGCTCTGAAAAGATCTACTGAGCTGCAACTATACCAGTCTCTTAAGTTTCTCAGCCAGGAAATTCTTCTTCTACCTATGGATCTTTTCCTCTTAATTTTGCCCTACATTATGAGCCATAATATCTCATATTTCGAACCTCTGGTAATGTGGCCTAAATATTCCAGCTTTCTTGTTTTGATGTTCTTTATCACCTCGCAATCCTTTTGTAGTCTTCTTTTAATACTTCTGCATTCGTAACTCGTTAGACACATGGTATTTTCAAAATCCTTCTATAGCGCCACATCTCAAATGCTTCCAACTTCTTTATCTTGTATACTTTTAGTACCCAGCTTTCCATTCCATACAACAAAGTCGAGAACACGTAGCATCTTAAGGCTCTTATTCTCAGCTCCAGAGAAAGGTCTCGATTTCAGACAATGATTAAAACATTATAGAAAATCACATTTTCAACAATTTTAGTTTTTCACTTTTTGTCGAGAAGTTGAAAATAGCGGAGATATTGAGCAAAAACTGTTCCCGTTTAAAATCAAAATGACGGCTAATGCAACGGCGTAATTCAGTCGAGATTTTAAATTTACACTGCTATTGACCCTCTATAAAAATTAGAAAAATAAAATTTGGGGCAGCTCGGTATGCAAGGTTAGGCCTGTTATTAGGCCGTCTAACTCGACTGGAATATTCCTGCTATCTTTGTTATCTACCACATACGGAAATTGTTGTAAAGGAAAAAAGTTGGGTGTCTCGTCAAAATGAAGCTACTCACGAAAAATTAGCTTGTTAGTAGTAAACGGTGAAAATAGGCCTGGGATCATTGACTATATTATTTACGACCGTTATTCCAAAAGTATAAAAAATATATTTTAATTCAGTCAATTTGTACTCTACGAGCCCGCTAGTGGGAAAGCTTTGGGGTAGTTCTGATTTCTTCCATTATAATATGTATTTTGGGCTGCTGAATCCGAATATGAGGTTTGCGGACAAAATTTCGGGACGGAACATTTTGTAAATCGCGAAAAAAGCGAAAAATGTCTGCTTTTTCCCTCTTTTTTGCTTAAATCTCGAAAACTATTCATCTTCTTGCAGTACTCTCTCCTATCAGAGGTTGGCTACCTTCACAGCAATCTTAACTTTGTTGGCTGCAGCTCTGAACAACTGTATTGAACTGCACCCATACCACTCTCTTAAATTTCGCAACCAGGAAATCCTCCTACGTCCCACATTTTTCTTTCCCGAGATTTTTCCTTGGATTATGAGTCTTAGCAGATAGTACTTTTCTCCTCTCATTATGTGACCTAGATATTCCAGTTTTTTCGTTTGTATGGTTTTTATGACTTCGCATTCCTTCCCCATCTTCACCAAATCATCTTGATTTGTTACTCTTTCTGCCCATGGTATTTTCCACATTCTCCTGTAGCACCACATCTCGAATGACTCAATGTTTTTGATGTTGCTCTTTTTCAGTGTCCAAGCTTCCATGCCGTAAAGCAGAACGGAGAAAACATAGCACCTTAACATTCTCGTTCTTAAGTTTATATTTATGTCCCGGCTGCATAGGAACTTTTTCAATTTGACAAACGATTGTCTCGCTATCTCTATTCGCCTCTTGATATCTCTTGTCTGGTCATTAGTATCAGTGAACCAAACATCGAAAAGTATTAACTTTTAGTAAATGGTCTGTTAACAGAAATTAAAGTACTTAAAATTCTCTACAAATATTACTATTTATTTTTCTTCAGACGAACCTTTCGGTCTACAGTGCAAGTTGAAAATTGTCAATTTTAACGGTCTCTGCAAAACCCACTTTTTATACAGGGTGTTTCAAAAAGGTATGTCATAAATTAAATCACGCATTCCTGGGACAAAAATAAATTGATTGAATCCAACTTACCTTAGTACAAAATTGTACACAAAAAAAGTTACAGCCCTTTGAATTTACAAAATGGAAATCGATTTTTTTTTCATATATCGAAATCTCTTAGAGATTTTTCATTGAAAATGGACATGTGGCATTCTTATGGCAGCAACATCTTAAAAATTAAAGTGAAATTTTTGCACCCCATAAAAATTTTATGACGGTTTTGCTCCTTTAAACCCCCCAAACTTTCTCTGTACGTTCCAATTAATTCATTATTGTGGTACCATTAGTTAAACACAACATTTTTAAAACTTTTTTGCCTCTTAGTATTTTTTCGATAAGCCAATTTTTATCGAGATGCGGCTTCTTTTTTAATATGTTTACATAAAGATTCTATGGGGGTTTTGTTCCTTTAAACCCCCCAAATGTTCGTGTATGCTCCAATTAAACTATTATTGTAGTGCCATTAGGTAAACACAGTGTTTTTAAAACTTTTTTGCCTCTTAGTCTTTTTTTAATAAGTCACCTTTTATCGAGATGTGGCTTCTTCTTCAAAATATACCTAAAAATGTAAATTACTAATAAATTTTCAGATTATTAACAGGTATATCATAGGTACTTAACCATATAGTCCTGTCGCCAGGGTGGGTACAACGGCCTCCTTAATTCAGATGGAGTTACCCAAGTTTTTTTTATTTATTTTGACCCGTAGAATACGAATTTTTTGGGTAACAGTTGATCCGGATGTCGATAAGATTGTTATAGACAAAGAAGTTGAGGAATTACATAACAGTGATTTCTCACAAAACAAAACATCTTTTTGTATTTTTTGGGTCATTGTAGGCAAAAAATGCTCTGACAAGTTTTTTCGTAGGATGCATAGTTTTCGAGATAACCGCGGTTGAACTTAAAAAAAATCGAAAAATTGCAATTTTTGAACCCGAATAACTTTTGATTAAAAAATAAAGTAGCAATTCTGCTTACCGCATTTGAAAGTTTAAGTCAAATTATATCGGTTTTGATTATTTGCATTGCTAAAAATTTATTATTTTATTGGTAAACAAAGCTATAAACACCTAGTGCGTGAGTGATGTTTTCAATGATTTCTCATTTAAAATCTAACGAGTAGGTAGAGTAGCTACAAGTGCAAGCGAGGCAATTTCTACGTAGCATGCGTTAAAACGCATGTATTAGGCACGGGAAACACTATGTGTTTATAGCTTTGTTCAGCAGTAAAAAAATTAATTTTTAGCAATGCAAATAATCAAAGCCGATATATTTTGACTTAAACTTTCAAATGCGGTAAGCAGAATTGCTACTTTATTTTTTAATCAAAAGTTATTCGGGTTCAAAAATTGCCATTTTTCGATTTTTTGAAAGTTCAACCGCGGTTTCTCGAAAACTATGTATTCTACGAAAAAACTTGCAGGAATATTTTTGCTTAAAATTACCCAAAAAATACAAAAATATGTTTTGTTTTGCGAGAAATCGCTGTTATGTAATTCCTCAAGTTCTTTGTCTATAGCAATCTTATCGACATCCGGATCAACTGTTACCCAAAAAATTCGTATTCTACGGGTCAAAATATATAAAAAAAACTTGGGTAAGTCCATCTGAATTAAGGAGGCCGTTGTACCCCCCCTGGCGACAGGACTAATATACAAATACAAATATGTGGTGGATTCGAAAAATATTCAAAATATCTCAATAAACACTGACTTATCGAAAAAGTACTAAGAAGCAAAAAGTTTTAAAAACATTGTGTTTAACTTATGGTGCCACAATAATAATTTAATTGGAACGTACACAAAAGTTTGCGGGGGGGGGGGGGGGGGTTAAGTGAGCAAAACCCCCATAAAATTTTTATGGAGTGTACAAATTTCACTTTATTTTTTTAAGATGTTGCTGCCATAAGGATGCCACATGTCCATTTTCGATGAAAAATCTCTACGAGATTTCGACATATGAAAAAAAATTGATTTTCATTTTGTAACTTTAAAGGGCTGTAACTTTTTTTGTGTACACTTTTGTACTAAGGTAAGTTGGATTCAATCAATTTATTTTTGTCCCCGGAATGCGTGATTTAATTTATGACATACCTTTTTGAAACACCCTCTATTTCAAAACTTTACTTTTATAAGAAGAGTGCTGTCATTTGAAAAATTTCTCCTAGTTTTCTGCACAAATAATTAAAAAGAAAAAAGGTCGAAATTGTAAACTCTAATTGAATGTTCTCGTGCAGCAGATTCGGTAGGGGGTAATGATACATTTTATCTGTATCTCAAATCGTTCAGACTGGTCACTTTTTTTCTTCCATATAGAGTCATGAGAAACATATTAACTGTGGCAACCTCATCCTGATGTGCATTTACTGTCTTGAAAAGCCTCAATGGTTGGTTGCAAGTCTGTGTTCTTCTGCAGGACTTTAAGAAATTTCAGTTCTCCCCGATTTAACAATGCAGAGGTAGTATTACAACCACTCACCGCGTGTAGGAATAATATATGGCCCGTTAGGATTTTTACTGCAATCAGATGAGGATTGTAGAAGCTTTGCGAAACCTTTCCTTTTCCTGGTTTCAGAAAAAATACATTTTTCGTGTTAGGACTACACAGGCCAATCAAAATGACAAGAAGGTCGATATATTCCCCCGCCATTGTCACATATGTTCATTTGACGGTGCCATCGCAAGAGCTGTTGTGATAATTAGGCTATCAGCACCCTCCACAGGATAGAGGATGTAAATGTATCAAATGACAGTATTCTAATAAAAAATAAAGTTTTGAAATGTAAAAAGTGTATTTTGCAGAAACCGTTAAAAATTGGCAGTTTTCAACTTGCACTTTAGACTGAAAGGTTCGTCTGAAAAAAAAAAAGAAATAGTGATATTTGTAGATAATTTTAAGTACTTTAATTTCTGATAACAAAACGTTCACTAGAAATTAATAGTTTTCGAGATTTAAGCCAAAAATCGGTAAAAGCAGAAATTTTTAGATTTTTTCGCGATTTACTCAATGTTCCGTCACAAAATTTTGTCCGCAAACCTCATATTCGGATTCAGCAGGCCAAAATACATATATAATAAAAAAATCAGAACTACCCCAAAACTTTGCTAGCCAAAAAAAAATTTGATTGGATTTTATATGACCAAGATAACAGTTGTTTGAACATTTAATGAAGAGATGAAAAATGATTTCCGGTGGATAATACCATTGGCAACATCGCACACACGAATTCTCACACTCAATCAGAGTTGCGTTGTGTTTTTGCTTAAATAAAGATCGGTATTCTGGTTCTTTTAAGCGTTCTTGTCACGTTTGAAACGAATAATGGATGGCCTTTACTAAAGTTATTCGCGAAATGGAGTGAAACTGGTAGCAGGAGAAGGTGTGAGGACTCTAACAGCTCAGGTGTGGACGTGTTAAACTCAAACAAAGGCACCGACACCATTTAAATGACGGTAGTGGCTAACAAGTTGAGAGCCCAACTGGAAACAACTATAATCTTTTCCTAAAAGAAATGCCAAATCCGTTCTGTAAGATTATCAATTAACTTTTCGGTAAAATATAAAAAATTCAAATGAAAAGTATAAGAATGTAAATTTTAATAGTTTTTTTTACTTTATTAACAGCACTAGAGGCCTTAGATGCTCTTGGCTTCAATAGTTTTGACTAGGTTCTTCCACTTTTTCTTGTCCTTAACTTGTTTTCTCCAGTCCCTTGTTTCCATTTCTTCTATATCAGTCCAGGCGACAGCAAACCACTTCCTTGGTGGTCTCCCTTTTTTTCCCCTTGTTTTCCTGCTTGTAAAACTCTTAGGGAGTTTCTTTCTGGCGGCATTCCTAAACTATGGGTCAACCAACTAACCTTCTGCGCTCTTATTTGCTTTGTTATTTTGGGTCTCTTAAGCATCTCCATTAGCTCATGCTTTCTTTCTCTACGCCATTTTCCGTTAGTCTCCTTTATCCCACCAAAAACTTTACTCAAGGTTTTCTTCTCTCAAATCTCTAGCTTTTTTTCTTTCTAATAATTAATTATCCAACTTTCAGATGCATACATATAATTGGTTTTTTCTTGATTTATAGTCAGACCATTTTCTTCTTCAAAGTTTGTGAACATTTTTTGAAGTTCTATTAATGAACGTGTCAGAAACACCAAGTCATCTACAAAATGCACTGCTGTCTTTTGTTCAGAATCGTACCGCCTGTCTGAATCTTGACTCCTCCAATATCTTTTCTAGTGCTAGGTTTAATAAGTTTATTGAGATGAGGTCTCCCTGTTTTATTACCCTTTATCTTTTTCTTCTTGTGGTATTGTCTCCTTTAGTGGAGATTCTGTGCAAAAATGGAATAGCTGATATTTTTCATAATTCTGTCATATTATCCCGAAGTTATTAGTAAAATTTTGTTTTCTGAATTATCCGAATATCTCTTTTCTTGTAAGAGCTGTACCAGTTTTTGTAAATAAAAACACTGATTGACTCATAAAATAGAAGTTGGATTGATAAGATTAGAATGGTTCTCATGCACCCCAGATCTAAATCCTATTAAGCATTTATGGGATGAATTTAAAAAAGCTACTTGTCGTCATCCTAGGCCTCCAGAAAATTTGGTACCGTTATAGCCCTGGCACATTAATACTGTGAGGATAATAATGAAACACACCTCTATACTCGTACATGGTTTTTGTTGATTTCGAACGTGCCTTTGACAGCCTATTTCATGCTGCTATATGGAAAATTTTAGAGCTAGGAAGCATTCCTCATAAAATAATTTCCATTATAAAGTCACTGTACGCTGAGGTGACGTGCAGCGTGACACTAATGGGATCAACAGTGACGAATTTGACGTACTTACTGGGGTCAGACAGGGATGTGTGCTTTCTTCGTTTCTGTTTAACATAGCTCTAGACTATGTTCTCTCCAAACTAGACTTCAACACAAAAGGGATACAATGGACGTTAACAACACACCTAAGTGATCTAGAATACGCCGACGATATCTGCCTGTTAGGACAAAGGTTCCAGGATATGGCCGACCAATTGGAAACACTATCCACTGAGGCCAATAAAATAGGTTTAAAGATCAATATTATTAAAACCAAATCCATGAATGTGGAAAACTTTACGTACCTTGAAAGTGTCATAACAGAAAGCGGAGGTACAGAAAACGATATTCGTATGAGGATACGAAAAGCTCAACAAGCATTCAGCACGCTTAACCCTGTTTGGACGTCTGGGGAATATACTACAAGGACAAAGATCCGAATATTCCAGTCAAATGTTATGTCTGTTCTACTCTATGGATGTGAAACCTGGAAAGTGACAAAATCCCTTACAGACAAATTGCAGGCTTTTGTTAACCAATTTTCTGGCCAAACATCATCAGAAACGAAGATCTACTACACTTGACCCAACAAAAGAGGGTAGAAAATGAAATAAAATCCAGAAAGTGTAGGTGGATAGGTCACACACTCCGAAAAGATAGTTCCAGTATTGCAAAAACTGCCCTAGAGTGGAATCCCCAAGGAAAAAGAAAAAGGGGTCGCCCAGCACAAACTTGGAGAAGATCCATCATGGACGAGATAAGAAGTCAAGGAAAGTCTTGAAATGAGGTGAAGGCCCTAGCGCAAAATAGAACCCGATAGCGCGTTTTCACTGAAGCTATATGCTCCACTTAGGAGTTCAAGAACATTATTATATTATATGGCCCTGGCAGACGAATAACGCCAGGCAAGGATAACACATCTTTATTCGATGCTAAACAGATTGCGAGCACTCGTTGCTGCAAGTGGTGAACGTACCCGCTATTGAATTGTTTTGTTTTGTTGTTAATTTTGTTTTGTTTTGTCAATTTTACTGCGTTTAAAATTAAATAAACCTTCAAAACAGTGTTTTTATTACAACTCTTACAAGAAAAGAGATATTTAGATATTTCAAAAAACAAAACCTTAGTAATACCTTCCGGTTAATACAAAAGGAGTATGAAACAAAATCAGCCCTCCAATTTTTCCACAGAATTTTTTAAAATTAGGAAAAAAACAACGTTTCCATTCACCCCCGTATAATGCCATGTAAGCAAAAACTTTTTGTTACCGGAATAATAACAAACGACTTCAATACATGTACCTACAAACTAACGCAAGAATCTTGAAAATCTGAGTACAAATTATAAAGTTATAGATTGTCAAACTTAATCAAAAATTTTGGGTGGCGGAATTTTGTGCCGGTGAGTATATTTGTCTCTGTGATTTGTCATTATGTCCGAGAAATCATGTAAATAGAGCGATTATGGGTTATTGGTAGAGCATTCGACTACAGATCGAGAGGTCCCGAATTCAAATCCGGTCGATTCCTATTCTTTTTATTTTTTTTTTAATTTTTGGTATTGTATTAATAAAAATTTTATGACAGTAGTAAGTATTAAAATTAGTTTAATATTTAAATAAAATACAAATAAACTGTTTAAAGTATAATAATTTCGTTGAAATCAAAATAATAGAAGTATAACTTCTTACGTGCGTACAAAGTACACACACATTCTTTTTTAATTTTCTCTTTGGTAATAGTTATTGTAGGTCAATTTCTACCCCTTATGTTTATAAAAAAACCGCAGTTGTCATGCAGTTTATCTACTGGTCCGGGTCGGACGAGTACGCACTCCTAAACAGCAACATCAGTAGCTGACACTCAGCTATTATTCACATCATTTGGGCGAGATATCGGTGCGCGTTTAGCAAATTGTTTGAATTTTTCGATGAAATCCAAAGCTTATTAGCCGACTGTTTTATTCTTTATATATTAGTTGTAATAAATATTAAAAAGTTCTTAATATCCCCTGAAATTAACGAGAAGATTCCTATTGTACCACTTGTATGCCTGTGACGTGTGTATTTATCTTGTATCCCTAGTGAATAAATCAAATATGATAAAAAAGCTTAATTTAATATTTAAACTGCTATAGGTTCTTTCAATAAGAACTTAAAAAATTTGACAGTTGGTAACGGCCGTATTGTCAAAGCTAAATCTGTAAAATTATTTTTTAGGATTCTGGCAAAAGTTTTTTGGATACCGGGTATAGATAATTATGTTAATGTTTATATTACTTAATAGAGAATCGAATAACCTCTCAAATGAGTTAGCACACGACCCCTATTCTCATTTAAAGAAGAATTCTCAAGATCAAGAAGAGCGATGCGTGTAAAAGCCTACCAAGAAAGCCTGATAGTGAACGAAGACCAAATATGTAAAAGATGGAAAGAATATCTCGAAGAGTTGCTAAAATACTGAACAAAATTATAATGTTAATTATAAGGAGAGTACCTGGGAGCAAAAAAGAGAGGAAGACCAAGAAAGAAATGGAGAGATGTAGTGATGGAAAATGTCAGAGAGATGGGCATCAGAGATTGGAAGCTGACAACTAAGAACAACATCCAGCAATGGGCCTAAAAAGCCTATTAACGGTATATACAAGAATAGTAAGAGACAGATAGCCAATCGGAAGAATAGCAATAGGACACACGAGGGAAAAAAGACAACTTTGGCAACATCAATTGAGGGTAAAAATCAAATAAAAGATATAAAAGTATCAATAAGGGAGAGAAAGAGAAGTAAAAGAAAATTTCATGTAACCGGGCTAGATGTATGACTTTTACTAATAGTTTTAACAAGTAACCTACAATTTTAATGATTGTCATGTAATCAGTTGTTTTGTAAAAATTATATGAGTTAACAATACAATTTTAGACTTGTTGTTACAATACACTCATTCTTTTAAGTATGTATGTAACGCTAACAGGCTTTTTAGATCCATTGCTGGATGGATACTTTTCATCGTTTTTTGTTCTTAGCTGTCAGCTTCCAATCTCTGATTCCCATCTCTCTGACATCTTCCGTCACCACATATCTCCATTTCTTTCTTGATCTTTGTTTATTTTTTTGTCCTCAGGTATTCTTCAGCCAAAAATCTGGACTTGTCTCTTACATACATTATTTCTAGATGTCCGACAATTCACACTGTCTGGAACGTATCGTATCAGACACCTTTTAGTAAAATCAGGTTTTCCGGAGGCTAGCTACGTGCTGAAAACACTACGTGCATGATAATATGCCGCGACTTTAACGATCAATATAAATAAAACCAAATATATGGTGATCTCAAAAAACCCTGTTGACAACTTACATCTGACATTGGACGGTAAACTGCTAGAGAGGGTCGACAAGTATAAATACCTCGGAACAATTATAAACTCACAATTAGATCAAGATGAGACGATAATGGTCAGAACAAAAGTAGCTCGAAAAGGATTTATAAAATAAAAGTCAATGTTTACAAATAAGAAATTGAGTATGGCCATTAGATTGAGGTTTGTCGAATTTTATGTTTGTAGAAGCTTGGACTCTAAAAGCCCAATGCGTAAAAAGAAATGGGAGGCATTCGAAATGTTGCTATATAGGCGTATTCTGAAAATTGGTTGGAGTGCAAAAGTCACTAACGAAGAAGTGTTAAGACGAATTGGACATGGTAGAAAGCTTATGAACAAACACAATTAAAATAAGGAAAACATCGTATCTGGGCTACACAATTCAAAACGATAAATATTCTCTGCTACACGTCATCAAACAAGGAAGAGTAGAGGGGGAAAAAGGCTTGGGATGAAAGAAGAAATCTTGGCTGAGGAATATCAGAGATTGAACTAACCTCAGTGGTGTTGAACAGATATTTCACGTTGCAAAATATAGAGAAACTACATAATGTTATTCTACATCCCACCAGACTGAAAACAATGGGAACCTTCTCTGGTTACACCTCCGAGGCTTCTACAATTTGCAAGCCATAACATACATTTGGACTAAGGAAGATGAGGGAATTTTACAATTTATAATTCACGTCCCATCTGCTCAGTGCGGTAAAGTTCCAACGAGAATGGTTTTCTTCGTACTCCAATCAGAGTAAACATGTAAATCAAAAATGAATAACCATTTTCAATTTCGTTGCAAAACGAAAATACAGCAGCTATCCTGCCATTTCGTTCGTTGCAATCCATGACTGCACGCCGGGGTTTGTCCTAGTTGGGTCAGAGAGAGCAGCAGGTCTGCCTCGTGATGAGAGACTAATAAGTTTCCAAACCGGTAGAGGTGCTTGCTGCACTCTCTGATTAGACTAGAATATGATGCGGCTGTATTTTCGTTTTGCAACGGAATTGAAAATGTTTATTCATTTTAGATAGAGAAGCGTTTAAAGAAGTGATCGCCAACTTTGACGGCACAAGCAGAAGTTGAGGTATGATGTTTACTAACAGTTTCAACAATTAAATAATAAGGCTAATTGTTCTGTAATCAGTTGTTCTGTAAATTTAATTATATGAATCGACAAAACTAAGCATTTTAGAGACTTGTTGTCACAATACACACAAGTTTCTTGTAAGTAATAATTGTTTCAAACAACGGTTCGTGCTTGCCGCCTTTTAAAAAACCTTTCAAGGGAAAATTGGTGTCCAATTTAGTAATTTTCAATTATCTCATATAGAAAACAAGGTGCATTTCAATGTGACAACTTAAACGATCCTTTTATATACGTGGGTAACTCTACACAAATGCGGGTGACACAATTTATTCTAATGAAAACGAGCGTTCGCGCTTCGAGTGGCAAGAATAAAGGCACTTTTTCGAATCCATCTATTTTATTTTATCGCATCTATTACGATTTCAACATGTGTAAGTTCGGTAACAATGAGCCTAAATGCTTTTGACACAAATTTAGATCGAACGATACGATAAAACTGTTAAATACAGGACATAGGTGTAGGCCGAAAGATTTTTTTAAATGGAAACGCTGTCGCGAGCAGGATGTGGATGTGACTCCTATGCCATTTGTTTAGCGTTAAAACTGTCGAAATCGCTTTCATTAGAACCGTTTTCGATGCTGCTTTTTGTTTTTGGGAAAAACTCGATGGCTTTTAACGGAGTTTTGAACAACACAATAAACAGATTAAACGGGCTGTATCAGATACAAATGGAAACGGTTTAGGTAAAATTTTTTCAAGTAAACATTTAGGTATACGTTATAATATTTTAAATACTAGTGCAGTCACTGAACGTTTTCACCTCTGATTTCGTTGAACCTTCATAGATTTTCATGAAAATTCGTTGGTAATTAGAGGATACCTCAAGGAACAAAGGTGACATGATGCCAACTTGCGCTTTTACCCTGGGGGTGGATGCCACCCCTTTTCTGGGGTGAAAATTATTTTATTAAAAATAATACCATAAATCGATAGAGGGTCAAATTCTAAGCCAAATTTGATATATTAAGTTATTAACATAAATCAATACTTTTTGAGTTATTAAAGATCAAAGATTTTATTTTTTCGTAAAAAGATGCATGTTTTAAAGCTGTAAAAACTATTAGCTTTTACAAAAAACTTATTATTACCAAAATTAAAGACAATAAAAAATTGAATACACTGCTCGCTCAAAGTACTAAACTAATGTTAATTCAAAGTGAGTTATGGGTAATTGAATGTATATTTTTTTCGATGAGTACTCAACCCTAAGTATTCAAGCTTCAATAACGGGAAAACGATGCATTTTATAAAATATACCTGCTAAACACTTATCAAATAATTACTTGAGAAAACCTAACAAGCGAGCTCCAGAAAAAGTTAATAGCATCAAAATTAAGCAAGTTATGATGAAACTAAGAGAATCCCTTCGAATTTTTTAGGAAAAAGTGAAAAATAAAATATACGCCATTTCCACAAAAATTAAAATTTATAAAAATAATATTTCCTTAAAAAAATTTCTTTGTATTAGCATAAGTAATAATATTAACAATTTTCACCGGTTTAGAATGCATATTTTCGAAGGCACATCAATTTAAAAAAATCATAATTTTTAAAATTATCGTCATTTTCATTTTCTTTTGATAATAACTATAAAATTACTCAATATACGTAAAAAATGATAAATAACCAAATTTTAGTTTTTTCTATATAAAATATTTCACCTATCTTACCATTTATGTAGGGTGAAAAATAACCGAGATAGAAACGTTTAAATCTTAAATTTTGCTACGAGAACCATGTAACCGTGGCCATTTATTCTTTGATTTTTAAAAAAGTAAGGGGTTTAAAATATTAAATTCAACTCTTTTTAATAGCCTTTAGAACTACCTTTCAAACTGTTTACTGTACAAACTGTAAATATTAGGTGAACCTGATATCGTAAAAATTAACGGAGTTATTAAAAAAAAACGATAAGCATTTTTCTTAAGAAAAATTAAAATTTTTGATCTTTAATAACTGAAAAGTTTTGATTTATTTTAATAACTTTTTATAACAAATTTTGCTTAGAATTTGTCCCACTATCTAATTATGGGGTTATTTTTAATAAAATAATTTTCACCCCGAGAAGGGCTGGCAACCACCCCCAGGGTAAAAGCGCAAGTTGGAACCATGCCACCTTTGTTCCTTGAGATATCCTCTAACCACTCACCAATTTTCATGCAAATCGATGGAGGTTGAACGAAATCGGAGGTAATAGCTCATATCCACCTTCAATGACTCCACTATACCTTTCAAACTAGTACTTGTAAATTAAAATCGATCTATTATATTCGAATAAAGCTTCACGATATTCGATAAAAATATCGATATTGTATTGATATCGTATCGAAAATCAGTACGATACCGATACAATACATACCTTAGCAATATTAATGTCGATACGATACTCATTGTCTGAAATCAATACAATACTCTTGTATTGTCGATACGCTTGCCTCAATATTATTGAGAATATCGATATCAAGAAAAAAAAATAAAATGATTGACTATTCGTGTATTGTTCCCTCGAATGCATATGTCTACAAATTTTCATTCATTTCCATTGAAGAAAAAGGCAGTCAAATTAACGTCTAAAGATTTGACGCAAACTATTGAACTAAAGAAAAGCGTTTAAAAATAGAAGAATATTATAAATTATTAGAACAAATTAGTCCAGGGTAACAAGGTTTTTTCCATGACGCTTGAAGAGCCAGGGTACTGAAGCATTTTTTCGACAGGTAATACCTAAAAGGGCAAATTGTAACTATTTCCTGAGTAGGATCTGGCCGCCATTTTTAGCTTTAAAATGACGTATTAAAAAGTTTGATACCTATACTCATTTATTGTTAATATAATTGCGAAAAAAGGTCGGAATTGCAAAAAAAAATAATTTCGCAATATCTATTGTAAAAATTAGTGTACAGCTTTTAAATTTTTGTCATATAAGAGTTATTTGGTGCTTAATATGTGATAAAAATTTCAAATCGATTTTTTCAATTGTTTAAATTTTATTCAAATTGTTTACCCCAGAGAGCATTCTTTTGCAATAACATAAGTCAGAAAAAAATGACGTTAGAACCATTCCACAGGTGTCAAATAAAAGATCATGAGCTTTATATTTAACTTGGTTTAAAAAAAGCGAATAAAAAATGCATTTATTAGTAATAAATAATTATGCAAAAGTATCGTAAATCTTTCCTTATAAACTTTTTATTTTGTTATATAAGAAATTATATAATATATTTATTACAAATTTTTATCAATTATGATATAAATAACATCACTTGATAATTGTGCACTTAAAACAAGCTAAAAAAACGATTTTTTTTGAAAAAAGTTCTTCAAAAAGTTTCTAAGGAAAGATTTGCGATACTTTTGCATAATTATGTATTACTAATAAATGCATTTTTTATTCGCTTTCTTTAAACCAAGTTGAAAATATAGCTCATGCTCTTCCATTTGACACCTGTGGAATTGTTCTAACGTCATTTTTTTCTGAATTATGTTATTGCAAAAAATGCTCTCTGAGATAAACAATTCGAATAAAATTTAAACAATTTAATGAACTGCTTTGAAATTTTTATCACATATTAAGCACCAAAGAACCCTCATTTTACAAAAATTTCAAACCTCTACACTAATTTTTAAAACAGTTATTGCGAAAATAATTTTTTTTTGTAATTCCGACATTTTTTCGCGATTATATTAACAATAAATGAGTATATCAAACTTTGTAATATGTCATTTTAAAGCTTTTTCCATAATGTCAAAGATATTTGTACTAAAAAAATCATAAGTTTCACTGTTTTTCATTGATTTGAAAAAAAGGGAAAAATGCCATTTTTTGACATTTAATTGTTTATAATTAAAAATGACCGCCAGATCATACGCAGGAAATAGTTACAATTTGTTAATATAGGTATTACTTGACGAAAAAACGCTTCATTACCCTGGCTGCTGAAGTGTCACTAACAGGTCATATTTTTGTCATATTACCCTGGCCTAAATACTTAAATATAATACTATACCCCCTAATATCATAAGGTTAAGTGACGAATCGGTGAAGATTTACCCTTAAAAAAAACAAAAAAAAAAGGAAAAAAAATGGATGTGCTTCCCGTACAGGAAGATTTTTGTAGACACGGTCATGTATTACTCGCAACAAGACTTTTTCTGGGTATTTGGATATAAACACAAACATTAGTCAATCTTTTGAAATTTCACCAGTTTGGTACATAATCATTTACAATAATGATTTTGATAACTATTTCAAACCAAAAATCACTGATAATTTTCAGCCGGCGGCGCCCTCTTTTCGTACATAGTATTTCGTCTATTTAAGATACTGTTGCATGATTAAACAGAAAGAGGGAATAATAAAACAGAGAAACATAGTAACCTTAATTATTACACGTTTTGTTTAAACGTGCATAACGTTTGAACAATTTATAAAGTCATGTTTTTTGGATCGTTTTAAATCTCGCTTCTAGCCTAATAATGTTTCCATATTTTTTGTTGTATCCCAGTCAAATAATTTCTTAGAAACTCTCATATATCTCTAAACAAAACCTCATTTGAGAGTCGTACATTATCGTCGTAACATGAATATTTAAGATTCGTTCCTCAGACAAAAACTCGACACTCGACTAGTCCGCAACTTTGAGATATATGTGTCGTGCGTTTTTTACTATCCAAGTCTGTATACACTGAGAATAATCAATTTGTTGGTGGTTGGTTATTCAAGAGATTTTCACAGTTTTCACTCTATTTCTTCACTAAACCGTTCTCTCCAGTTCTTTCTATTTTGCCAGTCCCCTTCCTTCAGATTTCTTCTTTCCATTGCTTCGTTTGCTTCGTCCACTTCATCTCTACACACATCTACTGGCTCAACAATCTGAGAATGTGATACAATTGCAGTTCCATCCACTTGTTCAGAGCTGCAATCTCAAAGGTGATAATAGCTGTGATGATTACCAATAGTGTTGCCCAAATGAAAGACCAAGACGAGACTTAGACAGTCTTGGTCTTGGTCTTGTGCCAGTACACCTGGTCTTGGTTTTGGTCTTGGTATTGCGTTCCCGGTCTTGGTCTTGGTCTTGCAGCAATAGTCTTGCACGTCTTGCAGTTGCTTATTAGCCTATTGCATATCTTTGAATAACGTAACAGAGAGATACATTTTAAGCTTGAATATCATAGCCATAGTAAAGACTAGCCAAATTAATAAATATCTAGACCAGCGGTTCTCAATCTGTGGTGCATGTACCACTGGTGGTACTATATCATTATTTGCGGTGATACACAAAACGCAAAAACAGACAAAATCAGCACCACAATTATTATAGTCAATTAGATTACCTAGCTAATAGATAGCTATAGCGTGACTCAAAAAGATTGAGAATTACTGATCTAGACAACTGACACCGGGTGGGGTTTGAATCAACAATCTAAGTGATCCGTGCCTAAGTTCTAACTAACTAAAGTTTATTAGAAACTTATGTATTTTATTATGCAATATAAGCGAATGAATAAAAAAACATAATGTTAAGAAAATATGAGGCTATCGTTTTAGTTTCGGTATTTTATAAATACTAGAATATTCCACAGAGTGGTGCTAGCTCTGAGAAAAAACACAGTTTGATTGGTAAACCCGGTGTACAATGACAATAATTGACCTGTCTCGCAACAATATTACAGCCAGCGATATTTATAAAAATAAGACAACATATTAAAAAAATCGCTTAAATCAGAAAACAGGTTTAGGAAATTCGAGACATTAACAATGACCCGTTTATAAGGTATTGCGTAATTTTTTGGAGAAGTGGATATCGTTATTATGTAAATAATATTTTGGTACTTTGTTTACATGGTATCCGACTTTATCTGTTCTTTTGTCTCGTAATATTATGTACATACTTTTAAATATTAGTCGCGCTGTTTTGGCAAATTTTGTTTAGCCGAGTGACCTCATAGTACATTCAGCAAAAACAATACAACAATAGTCTTACTATATACCGATAAGTTTTGTGGTGTTTAAATTCCTAGAAAACTTATAATAAAAAAAATTAATTACTTATTAGGTATATTTTTATCAGCTAGGTGACATATCTTTAAAAAGTTTGGATACGATATTAGATATTAATCTCGGCGTCGCAAAGTAAGAATGTTAAGTTATGATTAGAAGGCGACTATTCTCATAACCCGGACAATTAATTTCAGAGAAGTCGTCTGCTGGGAAGGAATGTACAAAATATTTTATTTTTACATTGTAATAATGACTTCTGAGTACATGTCAAATTTGTCAAGCGTTCTTTAAATGGATACTTTTATTCGCTATGTATGTTTATGGTATTGTTCGTAATGCGCATAAGTCCAATTTTCAAAATTTTTGTTACAATTTTTTTTGTTTCTCATAGAGTATCTAAGAATATAGCCGAACTAATATACTCCCTAAAACGACCCTCAGTTCTAACTGCAAGACGCAAGAGTCGCGCAGGCTTAGTCTTGTTCTTGATCAAGTCTTGCACGGTAAGTCTTGGTCTTGGTCTTGCTAAAATTAGGCGGTCTTGGTCTTGCGAAAACGCAAGAACAAGACCAAAACCGATTTTGGGCAACACTAATTACCAATCTCCTTAGAGAAGACGGTACCAAGGCTGCACCTACATTGGATCCGTATTTCTCCGATCCGATCCGATCCGACGTCGGTCAGATTGGAAACAAACTCAAGCTATTAAAGTGCAGTGCCTACACTGCAGTGGGAAGCCCGATCCGATATCGGGGGATTGATAGAAGAAGCTATTCAGTTCGACGTCGGTCGATATCGGATCGGATCGTAGAAATACGGATCCAATATAGGTGCAGCCTAAATAAGAAGACTTCATCTCTGAAACAGCTTCAGGGTCTGCCTCTCTTCCTACTTCCTATCGGACTCCACTTTGTTATTCTGTTTTTCAAGCGTTTTTTGTCTACTTTTCTGACATATTCGTAGCAAGGTTAATCTGTTCTTTTATGTAGTCTATAATATCTGCGTTCATTCCTATTCTTGTCTTAATCTCAATGTTATTTATTCTATCTCTTCTTGTTTTCCAGCTTGAATTCTAGATGTGTTGGTCTTATTTAGGTTTTAGTTTTCTTATTTATTATCCAATTTTCACACCCATAAGTTAGCATATTTCTTGTCATGGTATTATATATTCTTCTTTTTGTTTTTATACTGATGTTCTTATTTATATTATTGTGTTTCAAATTATCAATCAAAGATAGAATAAAAAATTTATTTTTTATATAACACGGGCACATATATTTGATCCACCCTGTATATTGATTTGTAAATATTTATTAGAAGTTAGCGAGCATGTAAGTGGTTTTCTCCTTTAATGAGTTTTTCGATGAAGATTTAAAGACTTTTGTGAATAATTAAAGTGAAAGGGAGATTTATTTAGGATTATAATGTAAAAATATTGTTTATTACGGGAAAGGTCGAATCTACAGGTAGAGGTAATTATTAGTTTCTAGAAAAATAGTTTAAAAGAAAGTTTGGAATTTTAATCTCTTTTTGTTTAACCCCGAGTAAATGTTGTAGAATTCCCCGAAAGTAATTATTATGATGGTAGGAATATTTTTGAAAGAATGACTGTTTGTTTTCGAATGAAAAGAGAGGAAGGTGGGGAGATAAATGTTTCTGATTGGCTAGGCACTTTGGAATGGGGAAAGAGAAGCTTGAAAGTTGAGACAGTTTGAGAAAAAAAGATTATTATGTATTTGGCATCGCTGAAGAGCAGTAAACGTTTTCGTGGATAGTTAGAAAGCAAGTACCTGTGGGTGTTTTGATAGTGGAGAATAGAGCTGAAAAGTGGAACGAGAGACAGATCAAATTGAGACGAAATACCTCTTTTATTCTGTATTATTGTGAGAAGGAGAGAAGATAATTTTTGGAGCTGTTTGAATCGAGTGCTGGTTAAAAGAGGCCGGGCTCGTTGTTTTTGTTGGAGAATTGGTGCTGGTGTGCTGCTAGATTGAAACTTGAGAAAGGAGAGGGCTTTGATGGATAGCCTAACATAGTCAACAAAGGAGAGCTGTTTTGGGTCAAGAGAAGACGTCAGAGTGAGTGAAACAAAAGGTCAGTCAATTTATGTGAAAGATATTTTTATGTTCGGAAACTAAAATTTTGAGTAAAAGCATATGAATTAAGATTCCAATATTTCAAAACTTAAATAGGAAGTATAAGTAATTTTGCGAATACCTAAATTTGTTTGTTTAGCTTGTTTTATCAAAGTCATCCGGAACAAACCGATAAATTGTTATTTGAACTAGAATAAATTTAAGTGGTAAAAATTTCATTCGGACAGCTGTGTCCACAGGTTTTAATTTGATCAATTTTTAGAGTATCGATTTTGATAATAAAAGACAATTCTGTATGCTTATTTATATTTCTATTTAATTCCTTTTCCTAATATTTTTTCCCGATTAGAACCAACTAAGAGATACTGAAACCACGAGAGAAGATAAGTATAACATAAGATAATTTAGACATTTTTTTTTATTATAAAAAGGCACCCTGAGATTTTTTTTAATTATTTTTGTATGATTTGTGACAATTGGATAATTGATTAAATAATTAATTGGAGTAATCAAATAAAGACTAATTGATATAAAAGTAATAAAAAGTAGATCATAACAATATGTTATGTGTTCTTCAGTCTTTTGTTTGTATTTAGTCTATTTTTTATATCTTCTTCAGCGGTTTTCTTTGTTCAGCTCTTTGATATTATAAAACCTAGATACTTATACTTGTCTGTTTCCTTGCACCTGTTTACCATCGTCCATTTCCAGGTGTATTATTTCTATATGCTCCTTTGTTAAGTACCTATTCAGTTTTCTTTCAATTTTATTCTTTTGTTCTCCAGTTTGTTCATCATAAAGCTAAAGTCATTTTCTCCTTGAGCGATCATTATTTGGTCGTCCGCAAACCTTAGTGTATATAGGTATTCGTTTCTGCCTGGTATGCCCATTTATTAGTACTTTTTTTCCATGGTTTCAGCCCTGTAGGAGTCTCTTTGTCATCATAAATGGACTACATATTCCATTGTCCGTTTTTACTTTTACTGCTTTTATTAATTCGTGGAATTTAGATGTCTTCCATTGCTTCCCATAGCTTGGTTCTACGTATCGAATCAAAGGCCTTCTTAATATCTACAAAAGTCAGACGGACTGATCTATTTTTACAGTTTATATAAATAGATATTCGAAAATGAGAATCTAAAGTACGTTTCCCAAATAACTTATAGAATTATTTGAAGAAGAAAATATGTCTCTTTTTATCGCCAAAAAATATAAATGTAAGATATGTGTTAAATATGAGAGAGCTGATTTGGAGAGAAAAGAAAAGCAATTGGAAGTGAACAACGAAAGTCACATTATGGAAAAGAACTATAAAGGGCCAAAATGGACGATAAAGAAAAAGCCTATAGAGCGGGTAACTTCATGTGCTGCGCTTTTGATCTTCAACGCATATTGCAGAATCCAAGTAGTGATTAAAGTCCGATGTATTATAGAAGTAAGATTTGTACTTACAATTCAACGGTGCGTATGAGTTGACACTACTGCTTTTCCTGGATCTAGCTAAATGGAAAAGAGGAAGCCTGGAATTCGTTACAAGCCAACTAAGGTATATCGATAAACTTCCCAGAGCTGTGACTGAGCTTTCTCTATTCTCTGACACCTGCAACGGACCAAATCGTAATCAGAATATTACTGCTTGGCTTATGTATTAAGGACAAACAAATGCCTACTGAAGAGACGATGTAAATTGGTCATAAATAACAAAATAATAGAACAAGTGATGGAAACGGAATACTTGGGAATAGAACTGTGTATAGGAAGAAGGAGAGTGTCATGGTTGAATTATTTAAGGGAGTGGTTTAAATACAGTTCTATAGAACTTTTCAGAGTAGCAGTAGGTAGAATCAAGACAATGATTGTTATATCCAACCTCCGATTGAGAGACAATACTTAAAGAAAAAGAAGTTTGTGATCACATGAGCTCGCATAGTCAGTTTATTAACGATTACTAGACATTGTCAAAATACTCTTCACGTTGACATTATTTTCAGTGTAAACTAAAATTAGCAGAGGAATTTAACCGGTAGCGACATGGCGACTACCTATCGGAATTCTGCGAAATCAAGAAATCATTGGTCCCGTTGATTATGCGAGATCACTGATACTCCCTTGTCATTCTCATAACTAAAACAGAGAAAAGAGGCGAGTGGCGAATGGAGCCTAAACAAAGATATTTTATTGGATTCGGTCTCTATTCCCGCTAATCGTCGATTACTATCAGTTGCACAATGCATTGCTTGTAAAGTAAAAGTGTCATATGTATGTACTTATAAAAATCAAAAGCATTGAACTGGAAAGTGTAATTGTTTTATTGAAGCCAAATTAAATAAATTATGTTGTTTTGCAAATAATTCCAGGGGCTGGACACATAAATGTATTGAAAGGTGAATATGCTGAGAATCCAGAATGTAGACCAGGATACAGTACTCCATCATGCAATTTAATTTTTGGGGAGAGCCTATTACGATACATGGGACAAGGGTGAAAATAGCAATAACTTTGTTAGATATCTGCAAAAAGGTTAGTGCTCCTGATCCTGAAGAAATACCCGCAGAAATCCTATAATATGAGTACACTGGATTAATAAAAATAATCACATTATTATTTAACAGACACATATGTAAATGAGGAACATGTACCACAGATATGGAAAGAAGAATGAATAACATCGAGACGCAACAAAGGGGGTAAATTAGATCATAATAATTTCAGAGGAATAACCGTGTAGCCTAAATTTGCAGTTACTACAGCGTCTTGGGGACCTATTGGGTTGTGAAGATTAGGTCCTAAAACCAAAAAAACTTAAGTTTAGTTTTCCATTTTAGTGGGGATTTTCCCACTTTATAATTTAATTTTCTATTTCCAAAAATGTTTTTTTTCGATTATAGCGCCATCTATCCATAATTCGAAATAATGTCTCGAATAAAAGTTATTTATTTTTACGTAAGGAATCCCAATCTGTAATAAAAAAATGGTTCCTATTTAACATTTTAAAGTAACCCCCCATTCCACCTCCGTGAGGGCCATGTCCGGTGGGACTCGCTCATTTCCTTATGTCCCGCTTAAATGGTCAGATTTTTGAAATATACACTGTTCTTTATGTACTTAACTTACCTTGTCATAATCCACAGTTCTTAGACATTACTACGGTTGCCTAAATCGACTAACCAATGAACATTAAGGGTGAGATTACGTCACGAGAGTTTACTGTCATTTGAATCGTAATATGATTTTTTTCGAATCCTGAGAAAACCAAGTATTTTAGAAAAATTTAAACGCAGGATGCAAGATTACATTATTACCGAGGGCAGAAAGCCCCTTAGAATAAACAAGCAAATTCTATTGAATGAAATATTTGAAATTAAATATCACACTTCTCTTTTATTTTCAGCCCTGTAACTTATTAAAATAAACATTATAGAAGTTTTCAGGGACTTTCAGCCCTCGGTAATAATGTAGTCTTTCATTCTGAGTTTAAATTTTTCAAAAATATTTATTAGTTTTCTCAGGATTCGAAAAAAATGAATACAATTAAAACACATTGAGAATTTTGACATGCGTCAAAGTTTTGCATTAACTCAATGTAAAATTCTGAACTGTTGAATTCCAGCTTCCCTAATAATTATTTTACATCAAAAGACATTAGAAACTATTTGAAGAGGATTGAAATCTGTATTGGAAATAACTGTTAAAATTGGTCTATGTAATTAAACATATTCCAAAATTTTGTAAAAATGTAATACATTTTAGTTTTCAGCCCAAACTTAGGCCACACACAATGCAATAATGTTCACATTTTTGAACTGTCAATATTTTTATTTTATCATCTATTGTTTAAAAACAATACAGCTGATAAGATACCCTCAGTTGCGGAGAAAGGATTAATAATAAAGATTGTTTTATTCAGTCAATGGTGTGAGAACTGTCAGTTAAATAGTAACGTGTGGCCTTACTTTTACACGCATACCTATTGTGGCAAATGTATCATATTTTGAAAATTTTGGAATGCATTTAAATCGTAGAACAATTTTAACTTTTGATTTTAATACAGATTTTAATTATCTACAAGTATTCTCTCATGACTATTGATGCAGAATAATTAGGGAAGCAGGAATTCAACAATTCAGAACTTTACATTGAGTTTCCTATGGCCCTTTTTACGATTCGCCACCCGGTATAAGATAAAATGTGTACTATTTGTCTA
Organism: Diabrotica virgifera virgifera; assembly: GCF_917563875.1. Taxonomy (NCBI): domain Eukaryota; kingdom Metazoa; phylum Arthropoda; class Insecta; order Coleoptera; family Chrysomelidae; genus Diabrotica; species Diabrotica virgifera. The sequence goes on along the minus strand of NC_065445.1, from coordinate 267,161,746 downwards.
ATTATTTCATAATAACACAAATAATACACATATATACGCAATAACACACATTCAGTGATCGAAAATCATTTAAAAATATGGGAATGTAAACTCTTGTAACGTCAAAAATATAAGTCTTCCCACCACCGTCGGACAAGACAACCGTAATAAAGTCTAATAACCGTGGTCATAATCAGACATTTTAGAGGTTTTCTAAGGATAGATTTTTTACGGACGGCCCTCAACGCGCCACCTTGTATTAAGAGTCCATATATGTTAGAGGTGCATTTACAAGGTACAAGGTTTCTTTCCATGTGGTTTTCTGACGCGCTCGAGTAACACGCAATATCCCCGCTTGAGCTCCCCTACCATAATGCAATTTTGTCATATTTTGCTAAACTTTGACCAAAAACTTTGAAACATTTTTTTTTATATTTTAGTAGTTACCTAGGCAATAAAGTCCCGTCCCCTAATATCCTGATTATTTCTCTTTATATTCCATTAAAGGCATAGGCACAAATTGTCGCCGGTCAAAATGCTCAATGTGTTTTAAATGTATTCATTTTTTTCGAATCCTGCGAAAACTAATAAATATTTTTGAAAAGTTTAAACGCAGAATGAAGGATTAAATTCGATATTACCGAGGGCAAAAAGTCCCTAAAAACTTCTATAATGTTTATTTTAATAAGTTACAAGGATGAAAATAAAAGAGAAAATTTAGTGTGATTTATAATTACAAATATTTCATTCAAAGAAACTTTTTGTTTATTCTAAGGGATTTGCGGCCCTCGGTAATAACGTAATTTTTCATTCTGAGTTTAAATTTTTCAGAAATACTTATAAGTTTTCTCAGGATTCGAAAAAAATGTATAAATTTAAAACACATTAAAAATTTTGACAGGCGACATGCTGCGCCTTTCCCCTTAATTTTTTATTTTTTACTGCAAAATTGTTGAAACTTCTGGTATTTCTGGCGAGTTATAGAACATGTTGTATTATACGCGGGGCAAATGCAGATTTTAACGCTCTCATGATTAGCTCACTTGTCCGCGCTAATTTATCGCGCTAAAATCTGCTATTTCTGCTCCTTTTATACTAAATAACTATTAGTTCAGAGAAATAAGGAAAAAAATATCCTGTTGATGACACAACCCCCTCTAGGCCGAAACTAAATTTCTTGAGTAATATGGTCATCTATAATAATAACCTATATGTTTCCTGCAGCCGATTTTGATGATATACATAGTTATAAACAAATGAAGATCAAAAAACGGTAAATTTTCGCTTTTTTCGTCTATAACCGAAAAGCTAAGTATTTTAAACAAATTTGAGAGTAGGAAACTCATAAATCGTATAAAAAACTTCAATATGGCGTTCGCTGAATATGTCTATCCTTATTGGTTGCTTAAAAAATTGCAAAATAAATCATAAATTTTGAGTTTTTATAAATATTCATAAGTTATATAAAAATTACGGTTCACGTTCTTATTACACGGAATGCTGAGACTTCTGGTGCTTAACACTAGAATGTCTGGCTTAGCATACCTACCTAGAAAGCCGGAAGGGATCATTTTGGCCCCACGTTCTTTAATCAATTAAAATTCAGTTTAAAGAAATTAAATCACCTCTAGACGGTAGAATCTAATTTTATTTTTTACTTTTATTGTTTAACACATTCGCTGCCCATCAAAAACATTCGGAACACCATACAATTTGCAGTTTTTGATATTTGCCACACATTGCCTTGTTACATCCGTGGCAATGATTTGAAGTATGATTTCCTTTACAAAATATTTTCAACTGATATTTTTTTCATTTTTGGATAGTAACAGTGATAGTTGTTGGTAGACCTGGTGTTGCTAGACGTAGTTCCAGATTTCGGGAGACCAGGTTTGGGGCCCATAATTCTTTACACAGCCGAAGAGTAAACTTACGGAAACTGAGTCTACTTCCAGTTATTTCTTTATAAATAATCCATGCATTTATTGCTTCCAAGTCAAGAGTATGATAAAACACGTACATAGGCCATCGTCTTGAAGTTGCTTTTGTAGTATAAAGACGCGTCATTTGGTCCTCTACACCAAAAATTGCATCTTTGTGTTCACTTGTGTTCGCCAACAATTGTATCTTTATTACGTAGATGATCAGTACCAGTGTAAGGGTAACCATTTACAATAAACATACATAAATATAATTTTACCCATTCGACAGGAATTTGAAAGAAAGGATCGTCGAATTTATCAGAAAACGATAATAACTTACACGGGGCCAATTTGGCCCCTTTAGACTTCTATGATAGATTTGATAAAAAAAAAACCATTAAATAAATTTAGTAAACAATATTTTTTTGTTTTAAATAAGGCTTTGTATCAAAATATTAAAAGTCATAAAATATGAAAATATTATTGCCTCAAATAAAAAAACTACAATAACTTTAAGTCGCAACAGGGGCCAAATTGGCCCCTCCGGCTTTCTAGTGTTAAATCATACCCTAAATTTCAAAGCAATTTGTCAAATAGTTTAAAAGGTATTTAATTTGTTTATCCCAATTTAATTTTTTTTGCAACGCTATAAGTTAGAAAATGATGAAGTTACACTAATACTTTGGATAGTTTATGAAAGAAGAAGATTTATACTATCAATTTAATTAAAAAAAGTGACAAAAGTTAATTCTAAATACTGCAAAATTATTTTGCAAAATCATGTAAATTAATAAAAGGGGGGGCTAACTTCGTCCCTATTTACCCTAGGACAATTGTTTTTCTTTCTAAATGTGTATAAAAATTCAGTCTTTGCAAATATGAAAAAATAATTTTCCTACGGGTAACGGTTAAAAAGTTATTATAATTGTTTATAAGTAAGCAAAAAATCGACGTGCTTTTGCAAAATAATTTTACACTGTTTAAAATTACTTTTTGTCATTTTTTTTAATGAAGTCAATAGTATAAATGTTCTTCTTCCATAAACTGTCAGAAGTCTTACTGTAACCTCATAATTTTCTAACTTATAGTGTTGCAAAAAAATAATTTGGGATAAACAAATTAAATAACTTTTAAACTATTTGACCAATTGTTTTGAAATTTAAAATATAATTTAAGCACCAGAAGTCTCAGCAAGTCGTGTAATAAGAAGGTTCTAAGTTAATTTTTACATAGGTTATGAATATTTATAAAAACTCAAAATTTATGATTTATTTTGCAATTTCCTAAGCAACCAATGAGGATAGACATATTCAGCGAACGCCATATTGAAATTTTTTAAACGGTTTATGAGTTTCTTACTTTTGAATTTGTTTAAAATGCTTAACTTTTTGGTTATAGACGAAAAAAGCGAAAATTTATTGTTTTTTGACCTTCATTTGTTTATAACTATATATATCATAAAAATCGGTTGCAGGAAACATAAGGGTTATTAATATAGATGTCAATACTACTAAAAAAATTTGGTTTCGGCCTGGAGGGGGATGTGTCACGAGAAAAATCTTATTTCTCTGGACTATATGATTTTCTTCTATTCCTATATCGTGTCACCCAATTACCTGGTCAACTCCTTTTAACCAACAACCAACTCGTCAACCGTATAGCGCTACCTTCGTGCCCAACTTAACGTCATTCCAATTGACATTGACGTTATTTACGTGCGTAACAGATCCACCAACCGCCAGAAATAAATGCGGAGCTGAAATTAAGTCCGCTTTATATTATTTCTATTTTGTATTCAAATGTGATTAAATGTCAAAGAAGAAAGATGGCTGGTAATTTTCGTTGTGATTCGCTCGCATGAAATTGTCATCGTCGATCATGCAATATGTATATTAATGAACGTTTTGTTCTGCCATCTTAAATGTTGACTCTGCAAATGATTGGTACAGGTTAGACAGAGGTCCCCAAAATTTCAATATTTAGTCAAAAAGTTAGGTAATCCGATTGTTACAACAATTATGAGAGATTTTTTATGTTTATTTATAATAAACATAAAAAAGTAGTAGTACGCCATGATAAGCTAAGAGACATGCTTGAATGAAAGAACATAGATAATAATAGTGTGACCAACTAGCCCGAAAAATCCGGGACATGGCCCGAATTACGAAGTCGTGTCCCGGCGTCCCGGGCAAGGCTTCCGGGCCATCCGAATTTTCAAACCTTTTGGTAAAATTCTATTGTGAAATTTTAAATACGTTATTCTTCTAAGAATTCACATCAAATTGAATTGGTGGGACGAAAAAAGTCGACGATTTCTAGAGTGTAATACTAATATCACATCCAAAACGCTTGCATTTTATATCGTGGTATTACAGTTCTACAAACACTCAAACCCTGGACTTTTTCCGGTTTCTGTATTTTAATTATCGTCTTCTGAAAGACGATTAAAAGACATGAATACCAAATATTGATAATTATATTTTGATATTAACCTAAGGTTCTATTTACAGGGAAATCCAACATCAGTTAAATTTTCTAATTTTTCCCTTTTTGAGAACAATTTCCAGATTGGAAGTCGAAACATCAAAAACTAACAAAAATGTAATTATCATTACAACCCATCCCATCAAAAAAATGTTTGTTAACATAAAAATGTCAAATAATCAATAAAATGATATTAAAGCTCGACACTTAAAAAATGGCCCGATTTTCATTGAAAAGTCCCGGATTTTAGATTTTTTTCAGCCTTGTCCCGAATTGGACTGACTTGGAGTGGTCACACTAATAATAAATTCTCTAAAAATAATTCTCAATCTACAGGGTGTCCCGAAAAGATTGGTCATAAATTATACCACAGATTCTGGTGTTAAAAATAGGTTGATTGAACCTCACTTACCTATATACAATAGTGCACACAAAAAAAGTTACAGCCCCTTGAAGTTACAAAATAAAAATCGTTTTTTTTTCATATATCGAAAAATCTTAAAGATTTTTTATTGAAAATGAACATGTGGCATTCTTATGGCAGCAACATCTTTAAAAAAATTAAAGTAAAATTTGTGCACCCCATAAAAATTTTATGGGGGTTTTGTTCCCTAAACCCCCCAAACTTTTGTGTACGTTTTAACTAAATTATTATCGTGGCACCATTACTTAAACACAATGTTTTTAAAACTTTTTTGCCTCTTAGTACTTTTTCGATAAGCCAGTGTTTATCGAGATATTTTTAATATTTGTCGAATCCACCACATATTTGTATAGGTATGGTGATACGTACGATTATAGAGACCTGTTAATAATCTCAAAATTTATTTATAATTTACATTTTTAGGTATATTTTGAAAAAGAAGCCATATCTCGATAAAAGGGGACTTATCAAAAAAAGACTAAGGGACAAAAAAGTTTTAAAAACCCTGTGTTTAACTAATGGTACCACCATAAGAGTTTAGTTGGAACGTACACAAACATTTGGGGGGTTTAAAGCAACAAAACCCCCATAAAACTGGCTTATCGAAAAAATACTAAAAGGCAAAAAATTTTAAAAACGTTGTGTTTAACTAATGGTACCACAATAATGAGTTAATTGGAACGCACAAAAAAGTTTGGGGGGTTTAAGGGAACAAAACCCCCATAACATTTTTATGGGGTGGACAAATTTCACTATAATTTTGTTTTAAGATGTTCCTGTCATAAGAATGATACGTGTCCATTTTCAATAAAAAAAAGAATGTGTGTGTACTTTGTACGCACGTAAGAAGTTATACTTCTATTATATGATTATATGATTATAAACGAAATTAATATACTTTTTATTTATATTTTATTTAAATATTAAATTAATTTATACTTAATACTTCTCAAACATTTTTATTAAAACAGTGCCAAAAATTAAAATAATAAAAAAATAAAACACACACAAACACATTAAAAATGCCACAAATGATTTCTGAACATTAATTGTCGGAAAAATTTTTAACTAAATACGTATTTTCTGAAAATAAAATTATATAATAAATATACTTACAATCATAAAATGTATAAAAAAAAATAAAAAAATAAAAGTTTCTATTGGGATTCGAACCAACTTACCACGCGGCTGGTATTTGCGTTGTATTGGGATTCACCCGCATTAAAACTGCACCACAGAGGCAGCTTGTCATTATGTGCGAAGATCGTCTAACTAAACAGATTAACCTTTTGACATTTTTAACTTATGTAAATCAAATTATTTTGATTTTGAATTGAAATGATTTAGAATTGAAAAAATACAACAAAACATAGGGTAAGAAGACAATATATTAGGTGAATATTGATATAAATTTTGATGGTAATCAAATTATGTAAAAAAAAGTATTACATACTACTTATGTATTTTGGTAGGTTCAAGGTAGGTATCGGAGCCCGTATAACGACTAATACATTTCGCAATCACTTGCGTCGTGCAAAGTGGCTATGTTCAAATATCATAACAAAATTTGATCAACTATTTATAAAACACTTACCAGTGAAAGATTCTTTAGCTTTGAATAAGCGAGATCTGCGGCACTCATACTAGGCACAGTTTGATGAGCTTTCACATTGGCATGCAACAATCATCTCTTCTATGTAAATAAGTCCAAAAATATAATATGAAAACTATTTAAAAAGGCAGTATAACCATTAACTAACTTTTTGTTTGTTGTTTCTCTTCCTACAAATTTTAAAACGCAACAAGCATACATTATAACCAAACACAGTCCCACAGCTGTGCCACAGCTGCCATATTGGATAATTTTTGTCATGTCATTTGAACATCCAATCAGAACAAAGTTATAATGCGCATGCGCCCGGTCGCTAGGTTTTCCCATATAAAATTTCACCGTCATTACGCCCGTAAAGAAGTATAACTTCAAAAAATCTCTAATAGTTTTCGATATATTGAAAAAAAATCGATTTTCGTTTTGTAACTTCAAAGCGCTGTAATTTTTTTTATGAGCACATTTGTACTAAGGTAAGTTAGGTTCTGATTATACATTGGAGACCGTGGAACCACAAACGAAAAAGGGGAAGGCCACAGATGCGATGGTCGGATGACCTGAAGAAACACACTGCACTGGGTCAAATTGGATGTAAATTGCCCAAGATAGAGAGGCATGGAAGAAGGAAGAGGAGGCCTATATCCAAGGATAGATGTTTAGGGCTGATTAGATAGAAAGATAGAAGTTAGGTTCAATCGAACTATTTTCGACCCCAGAATGTGTGGTATAATTTATGACCAATCTTTTCGGGACACCCTGTATATTGGAATCAGAAAGCTAACATCAAAATAGAAAATGAGACATCACAAGCAATAGAAATACGTAGAGGAATACGACAGGGATGCATTTTGTCACCACTGCTATATATTATTGAAAGCATCTCTATCAGGAAGCCCTTTTGCATTGTCCCAATGAAGGAATCGTAATCAATGATGAGGTTGTAAATAATATTTGATAAGCAGATAATTTTTAATATTGCTTGGAACAATTATTGCATAAATATCAATATCAAAGAACCAAATATACGGTCTTCAAAAAATACATGACACAACCAACACATATTAGTATAAATGGCATTCAAACTGAAAATGATTATAAGTTACACATATTTGGGAACTTTAATAAACTAAACTGGAGAACAAAACAATGAACTAAAAAGACGTATCGAAATTGACAGGCCACCTTCATAAAGATAAGAAAAATCTTCTGCAACAAATATATCAGCATCCGTCTACGATTAATGCTGGGGCCACAGTAACGTATAATGCATTTTTAATTAACGCAATATTTGCCATCTATGTAATGCAAAGGATGCTTTAATTAACGGCATTAGACGTTACTGTGGCCCCAGCATAAGAATGCTCAGAGACTACCTATTCAACACGCTATTATATGGTGTAGAGACCTGGACTCTCAAACAGAACAACATAAAAAATATTGAAAGTTTCGAGATGTGGTGCTACCGTCGAATACTGAAGATAAGTTGGGTTGAAAAAGTCACAAACTTTGAAGTAATACGAAGGATAGAAAAAGAAATTTTGTTAACGATAAAACGAAGAAAACTCGAGTATTTGGGACACCTGATGAGAGGTCAGAAATACGCATTACTTCAAAATATAATGCAAGGAAAAACAGAAGCAAAACGGAATCCAGGCCGTAGAAGAATATGCAGAATTTGAGAGAGTGGTTTGGCAACACCACTAATGAATTTTTAGGCCAGCTGTAAACAAGGTCAGGATAGCCTTGATGATTTCCAATCTCCGGTACGAGTTTCACAAGAAGAAGAAGAGAGTCTACATCATTACAGAGTAGGACCATTGTCGAATAATTCCCTTACTAACTCATTTTCGTGGTGAATGATACGTTCATTTTGTGACTACGTGGCTTAAAGAATTTCTTCTCTGATGGAAGGAACCTATAAGTCGTAGTGAATGGTGCATCTACTACAGATCTTAGCCCTTTAGACTGAAATCCTTTGGATGATATTAGCTTCAAACAGTCCCATAGGTGTGGAATGTAGTACCAGTTAAGTTTGAATATGGCTTGGTATAGAAGAATTTTGTTTTGGATAATGAGTTGTGAATTGCGTCAATACATTTTCCGGAATTTTAATCCGAGCTGTCTTCTTTTGGTCTCGATAGGTTTCTTCCAAGAGAGACGTTGATCAACATGGAAGCCAAGATATCTAGTGTCTGTCGCCGTTGGTGTTCTTATATTGTCCGTTCTTACAGGTGGGCATTTATTGAGTATTGTGGCGTAAATGTTATTTGAGTTCATTTTGTTTTGTTGAATTTTGTTCGCCATTTTGGGTGCCAATCACTGAGTATGCCCAAATAATGTGGCAGGTCTTGTGAGTCTTGTATGGGATCTTTGTTTACAGCTAGTATTGCTACATCGCGTCGTCAGCAAAGGAAGCGATTGTATATAGTATTATATTATTAGTATCTGGTATATCGGCTGTGTAGAGTGAGAAAAGCAGCGGTTAGACAGCTGGACAGAGGTTGGATTGTTGATCATTGAATATTACAGAGAAATATCTATTTGATATATAGGATTTGTGTAGAACGAAATAGTTACTGGATAGTGAATTTTTTTCAAACTTTACTTTTGACTTTGTCAAACGCTTGTGAGATATCTAGGAATATAACATTGCAGTATTTCTTTTTTTCAAGAATTTTGAACATATTATTTATCTTTTGATAGACTTGTTGTATAATTGAGTGATTTTTCCGAAAACCATTCTGATGTTTTGGCAGTAATCAAAGTAACAATATTTCAAAAACCTTGCTTACAGTTGAGAGTAGGCTGATGGGTCGATAAAATGAAGTAATCATTGGGTTCTTTTCCTAGATGAATTTCTGGACAACCACGTGGCCGTAAAGACTTTTAATCTCTTATTAGATTGAAACTTTTTTTTTCTTTTCTTCACCAGATACACCGAATATTAATGCAAATGTGTTCATTAAAATCGTCTCATTCGGTGCTTCATGGGTTTTTACAACATCTTCTCTAGACAGAACTTTAGGTTTTTTTGGCTGGTGTCCTTTTGAGCATGGCTTTAAATGTTCGCTTAACTTATGATAATTAGCGATGTTGATATTCTTATTTACATATGATTCACATCGATTGTGCGGAAGAAAAGTGACACAACACAAAAAATCATAATTCCAGTTATCTTGTTAAATTGACTCCAAAAATACTATAATTTGACCAGAAAAAGTGTCACATAGATATCTACTTCCAACTTCATAAGTGTCATTGTTCAGTTGGTGGTAAAATGAATATTTTTATTCCAGAACAATGACAATTTTAAGGTAATGCTCTAATGGTAGACGTGAACGTAGCGTTATTTATCACGAAAACTGTTGCATTTCGAGAAGTGTCATAGGTATTTTTCGTTAATGTTAAAAAAATTGAGCAATATTAAAAAAAAGTGACAAAACACAAAATTTTATCTTTTTTTTTCTTTGTTAAATCAGACATCATAATTTTTTTGGTTTCGCTTCTTACACAATTAGAAGCATTGACTTATCCATGTTCTTCGTGTTTAATTCATATATTTTAGCATGTACTATTTAAAACTTACAGTTAATTAAGATCTAAAAAATCCATTTTAGTCTCTACTGAAAAAAGTTCTTTTTTGAGTTGTGAGGCTTTTTGTTTTTGTAGAAACACTAGTTTGTTTGCACCGTGGGCATTAATAAATGTGTATACCCTTCGGCGACTTCCAAACACTTGAGCCAGAGGCCCTCCTGTTTGTAAGATAGTCCCCCTCAGGCATAAACATCTACTTAATGCCCTCGGTGTATAAATAACTATTCTATCCATTTGAAACAAAGTATTTGTCTTTTGTGTCTTGTTTTAGATAATTTTATATTATTAAATAATTCATAAGAGTTCTGATGCTTTGATTTTTGTGAAGAAACAAAATAGTAGATTCATCTTACTGTCGAATGTAGTACACTTATACAATAAGATGAATCAAAACATTTTTACGTTTTTAAAAATCCAACCTAGTAATCCCATAAACGAACCCTTCGTTGTTTGCTGTTGTATTCGTTAATATATCATTCCAAGTGCCAAAGGTAATAACAGACTCTTAAAACTTTTATGATTTTATGGCATCCATAAGTTATTAACGTTTCGAGACCTCTGTTTTCGATACATCATTACAGTCCTTTTATTATGTTTAGATAAAATAGCTGATGGCATGAACCACGAGGTGACATCCCCGTTCATAATGGCGTCCGATTGTCAAATGTTGATTTACTTCTTTTTTCTAATGTTTAAGGTTGCAATATTCTCCACCACGTTCTTTTACCATTTTTTATCAGTACTGGATTCAGCCGACAAATTTTAGGATATCATAAAGTTGCAACGTAGAAAGCTTAAAATGCATAAATATTTAACACTTAGATATAGATTTTTTAACACAGTGTACAAAACAGGACACATACATCAAAACAATGTTTAGGTTCCACCTTTTGCGCTATCCCTAAAAATACTAACGCTAAAGACTGCAGTGGATGAAGAACAATTCTGGAAAATAATAATATATGGTTTTTATTTACATAATATATGTAAATAAAAAACTGGAAGAAAGAATAGATCATAATCAGTTTGGGTTTAGAAACTGGCTAAGAACCAGAGAGGCGTTATTTGCTTTTAATGTGATAGCTCAAAGATGCATGGATATGAATGTGGATGTGCGTGTTTGTTACGTTGATTTAGAAAAAGTATTTGAGAAAGTAAGACATAAAAAATTAGTCCAAATTCTAAATACAAAAAACTGGGGTGTAGCGATGGATCGCCTCCACGTGGTGCACCCTGGGTAACGCCAAATGATCCATCCTCCCAATCCTAAGGTGTAACACCATCGTGCCGACGGGATGCATGGTACAGGGAGTAAAGTGTATCTAAAGCGATGCCCTAGAGAGATGGCGAACTCTGGGGGATTATAGCCTTAGCACGGTAAGGGCGCACTGCCGTGCCTGACAACAATTCGTCCCAACTCGTGGGAACAAATATGGAGAACGAGATTGAAAAAACAAACACAAAAACGGGAACGGACACAGAGGCGACTTCAGTCGTGGATTCTGTATCTGTCCCAAATACTGAGCCAGAAGTTGTTCCAAGCGGAACAGACTCTGCACAAAGTAGCAAAAAACGCCTTTCTGGAGCTCAAAAAAGAAAGATGACGAAAAAGGCAAAAATGGCTGCTGGAACATGGACCACAGCAAATCCCCATAAAAACAAAACGGGAGTACTGGTAAAACCCGAGGGTAAAAAGAGACCGCGGGAGAATACCATTACCCCCCCCCGCAACAAAGGGTTGCTAAGAGACCAAGGAGCTCTCATGAGCAGACTAGGTCATACAGCAATGTCACAAAAGTATTCAGGATAGCGGTGGCACACAGGCACCATCCGGATACTCAACTAGATCAGGCTCACGCAGACCTGATCATCAACAAACTAAAGCTAGTAGTGGATGAGGCTCCTGTTGGAAGTCAAAATCAACTGCTACAGTTCCATAAAACATCGTTTAGCGCAGGTACTCTGTGGGTAAACTGTGCTAACGAACATACCAAAAAATGGACTACTGAGGTGGTAAGGACTATGGAGGGCCTGTGGGAAGGAGTCGACTTAAATGTGGTCGATCCCAGCCACATGCCAAAACGCCCTATGGTACTCGCCCGCATCCCCGAGAAAGAGGCTGAAGAATCAACAGTCAGAACCCGTTTAGAGAGGCAAAATAAAGACCTTAAGACGGAAGACTGGTTGTTGAAAAATCGGAAGGTCGGAGAGGACATGCAAATCCTCGTATACACGATCGACGAGGTCTCCTATAAAACATTGAAGGCTGCAAATTTCAAGGCGTATTACAGACTTGAAAAGATATCCTTCAAAACCATCAGAGGCATTGATGGCTCCAATCAGAATCCTGCAAGCGAATCTCCAGCATAGTAAGTCAGCTTCGGCAGAACTTACTGTCGCCATGAGAAGGTTTGATGTAGCCTTGATACAAGAACCCTGGGTTTACAAGGGCAAAATAAGAGGTCTATCGGGTATTGGTGGAGAGCTTATATATAGCCGGTCTGCCGATGTCCCGCGAACTTGCATAATAGTCAAACGAAACATCAAAACACTGCCGTTGATGAATCACTGTTCCAGGGATTTAACCACGGTAAAGATGAAGATCATAGATGGAGGAGGGGTGAAGCAGATAGTTTTAGGATCAGCATACCTCCCATATGATGATCCCGAACAACCACCATCAAGGGAATTGGAGCAGCTAGTGAGAGATTGCAGGAAAAATGGATTGCAATTGATCATTGGCTGTGATGCGAATGCGCACCATCTGACTTGGGGCAGTACAAACACCAATGCAAGAGGTGAGTCAGTACTACAGTTTATAATGCAACATAATTTAGACATATTAAACGTAGGAAACAAACCAACCTTCGTGACTTCACGACGGAAGGAGGTGATTGATATAACAGTTGCCACGACTAACGTGGCTAGAACTGTGAAAAACTGGCATGTGTCAGATGAGGTGTCCTTTTCAGACCATCGACACATTTGTTTTGAAATGACAGGCAATGAGCTTATCAAGGAAACTTATCGTAATCCTCGTAAAACAAACTGGGAAGCATATCAAGCAGACATAGAATATAGCTTAGGCAGGATTAACGGGAAGATAAGGCATACATTGGACCTAGACATGGCTGCCGAACAATTTCAAGAGATTGTCACGTCAGCGTTCGAAGACAACTGTCCGGAGATAGTCAGGAATTCCAACAGGAAAGTTCCCTGGTGGAATCATAATCTTGCAAATCAAAGGACAGAGGTTAGACGAAAATTTAATTTCGCCAAAAGGTCAGGCGAGTGGGGCGATTATCACAAAGCTCTGACTGACTACAATAAGGAACTGAGAAGGGCAAAAAGAGAATCGTGGAGAAGGCATTGTGAAGAGATAGAAGGGACTTCAGAAATGGCAAGGCTCCATAAAGTTCTCTCAAAGGACCCTCAGATAAGTATTCCCTCGCTCCAAAAAGAGTCAGGTGAATACACTCAGAATGGTGAAGACACCCTGAAAGAGCTTTTCAGGGTGCACTTTCCTGAGTCTGAGACAAAACTGATACCACTAGACACATGGCAAACCGGACTGGATATCATGAATTATGGTTCTAGGGAAAACTGGCATGTGGCAAAAGAAGTTATAAACCAGGACAAAATCAAATGGGCAATAAACTCATTCGAGCCATATAAATCACCGGGTCCGGACGGGATTTATCCAATACTTCTACAGAAGGGAAACGACCTTCTTTTCAAAAAATTGTGTAAGATACTGCAGGCTAGTTTAGGGCTGGGGTACATACCAAAAGCATGGAGGCTGATAAGGGTGGCTTTTATACCCAAACCTGGCAAAATCGGACAGGAAAGGGCCAAGTCTCTGCGGCCATTAAGTCTGATGTCATTCGTACTGAAGACCTTAGAAAAACTGCTCGATAGGCATATCAGGGATGGTGTATTGGTTGAAAGTCCGATACATCGGGGACAATATGCATATCGAGCGGGAGTCTCCACAGAAACGGCACTGCACCATCTTGTACAGAGAGTGGAGTACGTTCTAGAAAACCAAGAGGTGATGTTGGGTGCATTTCTCGATATTGAGGGAGCATTTGACAACACCTCTTACGAAGCGATCACAAGGGCGATCCGTCTAAAAGGAATAGACGAAACAAGCTGTAGATGGATAGACTGCATGCTGAGAAGCCGTGTGATATATGCTACGTTGCTAGGGGATACAGTGTCAGCTCAGGTAGCCAGAGGCTGCCCACAGGGGGGAGTCTTATCTCCTCTATTGTGGAATCTGGTCATGGATGGCCTGATAGCTAGACTAGACAACGATAGGCATCACGTCCTGGGCTATGCGGATGACCTAGTCATCTTAGCCCACGGAAAATTTAATGGTACAGTCAGAGATCGAATGCAACAGGCTCTGACAGTAGTTACAGAATGGACTTCAAATGTAGGGCTTAACATCAGTCCTCTTAAGTCCAAAATCATGAAATTTACTAAAAGAAGGAATTCAGAGGAATTGGGTCCTCTAAGTCTAAATGGTATACATTTAAATCTGGTGAGTGAAGTAAAGTATCTCGGGATAATATTAGACTCAAGACTTACTTGGAATCAGCAGATAGAAAGAATAACGAAGAGAGCGGTATCTACGTTAATGGTAGCCAGACGTACTCATGGAAAAATGTGGGGTTTGAGACCAGACATGGTATATTGGACTTATAACATGGTAGTAAAACCCACAATTACATATGCATCAGTGGTATGGTGGCCAAAAGTGCAGCAAAAAAGTGCCATCATCAAATTAAGCAAGGTGCAAAGACTTGCTTGTCTCGGGATCACGGGGGCTATGAGGGGCACACCTACGGCAGCTATGGAGGCACTACTGGATCTCCCTCCTTTACATATAACAATAAGAGGTGAGGCGAGAATGGGCTATTATAGACTGCGAGAAAACCTGAGCAACGTACCAGTTAAATCAGGACATAGTAAAATAACGAATGAAATTAATGATGCCGAATGGATGATGATTTCTGACCATATGACATCAAGATATATGCCTGAAGTACCTTTTCAAGTGGACATTTGCCCACGAGACGAATGGGACAGAGGAAACTCTCGACCCAGACTGCAGGGTTGTACCTGGTATACGGACGGGTCTAAAACTGCAGACGGTTCGGGCGCAGGAATATTCTATAGTGGTGGAAATTTCAACATTTCTATTCCACTGGGAGAATGTACGTCCGTATTTCAGACAGAGATTTTTGCAATCTTGCAGTGTGCAAGAGAAAACAACCTGAGGGCATTCGAACTGCAGCGGGTTAACATATGCACAGATAGCCAAGCAGCCATTGGGGCTCTTATAAGCCCTAAGGTGAACTCTAGGCTGGTGTGGGAATGTCGACAAGAACTTGATAGACTGGCACAACATAACAGTGTTATACTGGTATGGGTTCCAGGTCATCGGGGCATATACGGCAATGAAAGAGCTGATGCACTTGCCAAGAGAGCATCAGCTACAAAATACCTGGGTCCAGAGCCGGCCGTGGGAGTGCCAAAAAGCACCGTCCGCGAACGAAAAAAAGCCTGGATCCGAAGCCAACACAACTCACACTGGGAGAGTGTACCCGGTCAAACACATGGCAAGATGTATATCGGACGGACGTGTGCTAGTAGAGCTGAGTTACTGCTGAAAACAAGCAGGAATCAGCTCAGAGTCATAACAGGTTTCCTCACTGGACATGCGCCAGTTAAGGGTCACCTGCATACAATGGGGCTGTTTCATGGAGACTTGAGCTGCAGACTCTGTAACAGAGAACCTGAAACAGTCAACCATATTTTGCATGACTGTGAGGCATTGGATCGGAGGCGGCAAACACTTTTCGGAGACATCGAAATGACTCCAAAATTATATGGCACCCACCCACTAGACCTGTACAAGCTGGTACAGGGTTCCAGAATTCTGGAATGGGTTTCATAAACAATGGAAGATGTACAATAAGCCAAGTGGCTGCAGTACAACCGGTTCACAACAGACGGCTTCCAGGGAAAAATACAAAAAACTAGATAACGAACTCAGTCCAGAAATTAAAATCAGGAGAGAAGTTAGGTAGGGATGTATTTTGTCTCCAAACTATTCAATGCATACAGGGTGAGGTAGATAAAGGGCCTATTAGAAATATCTCGAGAACTAAAGGTAACAGACTCATGAAAATTGGCACGAAGGGGTTTTGAAGAGTGATCTATTTAATGAAAATATTTTCATCTATTTGCTACTACCGGTTATATTGGAAGTTGCTTATAACTTCATTTTTTTAAATGGGACACCCTGTATATTTTTACATTTTTGGATTCTACTCGAAGTCTTCTTTCTTAAAATATGAGGTTTGGTATTGTTATACAGGGTAGATTAAAAGATAATTTCGTTTTTTTATTAATTTCGTAGGAACTTTCACACCCTGTAGAATTAAAGTAGTTTGACATCAAAACCTTTGTTTATGTTCAAATGATTTTTAATATAGTTTACTATTGTCAGAAATTATTAGTATAGCTAATTTTTGAATTTTAGGATACAGGGTTGGTCGAAACTCGGAATGAGTATTTTCTGAGTTTTCTTAAATGGATCACCCTTTATTTTAGTATTGTAATGAAATGATATTTATGTTACTTTTTTATTTCTTAAGCATTCCCTATACTTATAACTGCTTTAATTTGTGCTTAATTGTTAATCGCACCCACAATCTTAACTACGTAAGTATTTTGATAGCTCAACCATTATTGGGAATTTTAACGATAAGTCTATATTAATATGTATTTATTTCCGACAAATTATTTGTGACTGAATATTTTCAAGGCCAACCTAATAAAATTTCACATATTTTTTGTTGCAATTAATGTTTGGCTTGAATCACCAATAACTCACAAATTAAAGCAGTTAGGTATAGGGAATGCTTATAAAATAAAAAAGTAACATAAAATAGCATTTCATTACAATACTAAAATACAGGGTGTGCCATTTAAGAAAACAAACTGTGCCTTCATTTCAATTTTAATGATTCTGTTGCCTTTAGTTCTCGAGATATTTCTAATAGGCCATTTATCTGCCTCACCCTATATAGTGAATCCATTTTTGAAAAAGCATTACCGATAGAAATGGTTGATAAATATAAAGACTTGTGTACATGTATTGATGTCGTTTGGTATTATTCCGTTAAAAACAAAAATTTGCTTGCATGGCATTATACAGGGGTGAATGGAAGCGTTGTATTTTCTCCTTACTTTAAAAAGTTCTTTGGAAAAATGGAAGTGCTGATTTTGTTTCATAGTCCGGTCATATTATCCCGGAGGCATCACTAAAATTTTGTTTTTGAATTATCCGAATATGTATCTCTTTTCTTGTAAGAGCTGTACCATTTTTTGTAAATAAAAACATTGATTGACTCATAAAATAGAAGTTGGATTGATAAGATTAGAATGGCCTGCACACAGCCCAGATCTCAATCCTATTGAGCATTTATGGGATGAATTAAAAAAAGGTATTCGCCGTCATCCTAGGCCTCTAGAAAATTTGGTATAGTTATGGCCCTGGTAGAGGAATATCGGGCTATTCTCCAAGCAAGGATAACACATCTTTATTCGATGCCAAACAGATTGAGACCAGTCGTTGCTGCAAGAGGTGGACTTACCTTACCCACTTTTGAATTGTTTTGTTTTGTTGTTAATTTTAGTGCATTTGATATTTTTAATTAAATAAACCTTCAAAGCAGTGTTTTGATTTACAGCTCCTACAAGAAAAGAGCTATTCGGATAATTCAAAAAACAAAACCCTAGTAATACCTCCAGAATAATAAAAAAGGAGTATGAAAAAAATCAGCCCTCCAATTTTTCCACAGAATTTTTTTAAGTTAGGAGAAAATATAACGCTTTCATTTTGATACTGGAATAATTACAAATTACATCAATACATGTACCTATAAACTGATGCAAGAATCTTGAAAATCGGTGTACAAATACATAATAAAGTTACATATTGTCAAAATTAATCAAAAATTTTGGATGGCGGAATTTTGTGCCTGTGGGTGTATTTTAATAAAGAATCATTAGCTCAAACAAAAATGTAATAAAACAAAATAAAAATCAAATACTTTATTAATGAGAAGTATCCAGTTGTTTCTGGTTAACGAAAAACTTCACGTTTTAAGGAAAAGATGTTAATGTTAATTTTATCCTCAGATACTTCCAAACGGTTTCTATATTTATTTTTGAGGAAAACCGATGTTGAAAACCCCACCTCACACTTATAGGTTATAACAAAAGGAATTAGAAACTTTATCGCTTTTTCTGCTAGAACTGGGTACTCCTGGTGGCAGGACAACCAAGAATCTATCAGTTGTATTTTGTCAAATAGGTATGTCTTTGAATGCCCTATCACACGATTGTTTAATTACTGACTTAATATCTATATAAGGATGTTCTGTGTCGGATTCTACTTTAAATGGATTCCTTATCCATGCTTTATTGCTGTGGATGGGGAGAAAATATTCCTTCAGATTTGCCTCCAGTCCTAGCAGGGGTTCCTTGAAAGCCGCTGAAATCTCATCCGACAATGAATTCACGTTATACTCTTTTTGTTTTGTAGTTCTGTTAGCTTTGTAATTTCCTGCTTCTGCGCGACTTGTCCACAAATTAAGTTTTTTTGTTGCAGCTTTTTCCTTCTCCTGTACTTTAAATACAGTTACATTGATACCTTTTAATGTAATATGTAAATTATTGTTGGAGAAGTCAAAACTATCACAAAGATAGCAGTGGCATTAGTCAGAGCGCGGCCTTAAAAAACAAGATGTGAAACGGCGGAGCTAGACGACCCGGCATTTTGCTTTCTTGGCCCGGTACCGGGTCGCGACCCACTATTTGGGAAACGCTGCATTGGAGGATTTCGACAGCTTAATCTTGAAGTGCTAATACGAGAGTTGTAGGAAGACAGAGTAGGGAGGAAAAAGATTCTCAGGATCAAAACATACCAAGAAAACGTCGTAGACCTGAGAAACCATATTGCTTTTACCAGAAAGAGATTAATAAGAATATTTATGATATAAGAGAAATGCTGTCAAGTTTTTGAAGACATGTCTCGGTATCTTTGGACAGTGAAAACACCATTCAAAATCTTCAGTAACTCCTTCAAACTCGATCAGTTCAAAATTTACCCATTCATTACTTTTTGCATTATTAGGCAACGAGTGTTTTGAAAACATATAAAGCTATTTGTAAAAGTTACAACCAACAAGAAACGTTTAAGAGAAATTTCATCAAATTGATAGCCTTTACAAAGCAAATAAGGATGGTGAGACCCAGTATAGAAGTTTCACACCACTTGACAAAATGATATGAGATGGAATATAACGATGGAGTGACTGCGGTAAGGGGAGTGGCGTGGAGAAGATGTATTTTAGTCATCATCATATATAATAATCATCATCATAATCAGTAGCTCGACAACCCTTTTTGGGTTCTGGCTTGTTCTAGGATTTTACGCCATTCTGTTCTGTTCCTTGCTTTGTTCTTCCAGTGTAATAATAAGGGTTTTCCGGTCTTCCAGAGTTAATAAAATTGGTCATGTTCTATTTATATTTCTGTTATGATTTGTTGCTTATTGGTAACATTACTCGTATGTGTTAAAGTTGAATGGGAAGAATAATTATTGTTTTGTGATCGATATAGTAATCTGTCTGCACACATATACCTTAGTTTAGTTCAATATGCCTTGATACATAAACAAGTACAATGGAACCCCGATAAGTCGGCCTCCGATAACCCGGAAGTTCGGTTAACCCGGACCGATTTTCATAAGACAAAACAAACATTTTTTCATTTTGATTGTTTTTTACCAAGAAATGAACAATACTGTATACAACTGTACAGTAGGAAAAATGAAAGAATACCCATGAACGAACATATAAAACACGCTGTATTTTCCTGTCACCGTGTCATACAAAAAACATATAAAACACGCTGTATTTTCCTGTCACCGTGTCATACAAAAAATTGGCCAGCGCAAGTACATGTAATAATTATTATTACATGTACTTGCGCAGGGCCATTTTCTTTGTGACACGGTGACAGGAAAATACAGCGTGTTTTATATGTTCGTTCATGGGTATTCTTTTATTTTTCCGACTGTACGTAATTTAGATGTATTGTGCATATGATGTATTTCATGTTTTTGGAATTATAATGGAGTTTATCTGTAAGTATATCGTATTTTATTAATTTTTACCATATTCTCTGGGAAACCCGGATTTTCAATAACCCGGATTGGACTCGGTCCCGATTAAACCGACCTATCGGGGTTCCACTGTAATACTATCGTAAAATTGATGGCAATGAATGTATTCGTTGCTCGATATAGAAAATACTTATGCTACAATTATCCGATACATCTCTGTTTCCAGCACCTCTTTCGTTTGGGGCCATTTACTTTTTGGCTTGGCACATCTGATTGTATTAATCATGAATCGTTTTGGTGAAAGATTGTGGCGAATGGTGACATTCCCTGCCTGCAGAACGCGTGCGGCAGAGGCGTAGAAAGTATTCCGAGAGGTGCGGTTTCCCTAATAGCTTCATAAGTTTTATGGGACTTTTTGGGATTTTTCTGATATGTCGTAATTAATTGCCGACAGCAGTTTATTTGTTAAAAACGGATTTGATGGGCGAAGTCACGTAAGGGAGAATTCAAGAAAAATATTAAGAATTTTAGTACATAATATGGTTTCTTGCAGTCAAAAGTTTTTTTGCTAATTGAACTAAGAGTAAAAAAATATTTGCACATAATCTTTTTAAAACTTTAAAAAGGAGGTAAACCCTGTAGTTGGCTGTATACCTTCAATATAACAACGTGGAATAAAGTAAACACTTCTGTTGTATGTAGGCATATGAATTAATTAAAAATCCTTAAAATTTATCCACAATGGAGTGAAAGTACAAAACGTTTTCGGTCAAACAGACCATCATCAGTGTAAACCTGGAAATAAGTGAACCACTAAGATTAAAAAGCAAAGGGGTGAAATTTTGACAGTTGAAAAAATTTAAGAAAATGTGGTTACTTACGTCCAGTGTACAAGTAATTGAAACTAGCCACTTCAATAGGTATAAAAATCTCTAAATTACATTATTGTTACATTCTATATTAAAAAGTGGTCGACATGAAGTCGATGTCTTAAGATTTTACAGATCACATGTGAATGTATTTCATCCTTGCTCGAAAATTGCACAAGGTAAGTACTTGTGTTCAAGTGAGTGGTTACCAACCAACTGATTATTAGACAGTTTGGTGCCAGAAATGTATGACGATGTCAAAGGAAGTTAGGTGGATTTTTCATCTGTCATCAGAAAAAATTTTTTAATAACGAGAATTAATATTTAGTTTTAATTGGTATATTGAAATATGCAGGTTAATTTCTTAAATTTATTCAACTGTCAAAATTTCACCATTTTGCTTTTTAATCTTAGTGGTTCACTTATTTCTAGGTTTACACTGATGATGCTCTGTTTGACCGAAAACGTTTTGTACTTCCACTCCCTTGTAGATAAATTTTAATGATTTTTTAATAAATTCATCATACAACAGAAGCGTTTACTTCATTCCACGTTGATAATCTTTTTAGTATCTTGAAGATTTTGTGTCGTCCGTGTTTATAAGGGACATGTAATAACTCTGCACAAAGTTTGCAATATTTTAGGTTAAAGTAATGGGGCATCGTCTTCTAATTATTTATTTAAAAACGATTTAATCGGTGAAACATCGTCTAAAAACGGTTTATTTGAAAACGATTTAATCGGCTAATCGTTGCCTAAAAATTATGACAAATTATAAGAAGCAACAACTTCTTTTTTAAAACCAACCTTGTAGTAGGGAGCCTGGTGCTAAATTTGCAGATAGGTACTAAAGCGTTATGGGGAACATGGGACATGCATTGTGAAGATTAGGTTCTAAAACGAAAAACAGTTAAGTTATCCATTTTTTAATTTATTTTTTATTTCCAAAAAACGTTTTTGTCCAATTATAGCATCACATATCCGTAATTTGAAAAAAGTCTCGAATAAAAAATACTTATTTTTACGTAAGGAATCCAAATCTGCATTAAAAAAAATTAGCGTTGCTATTTAATATTTTAAAGTTACCCCCACCCACCTCCTTGGGGGTCGTGTTTGGTATCACTCGATAGATTTTTCGCGAAATATTCCCTGTTTTGTAAAACTTTGTGACTCACACATTTCCTTGCGCCCCGCTCAAATCGTCACATTTTTGAAATATACACTGTTCTTTATGTCGTTCATGTACTTAATTTACCTTTTTTAATCCGATGTTTTCTAAGGGTAGATTTTTTTACGGACTCCTCTAATGCACGCCTTTGCATTAAGACTCCATATATGGTAGGGGTACAAGGGAGACATACAACAATGTACAAACTACAGGGCTATAAAACTACTTAGCTACACCATGAAAAATGGGAGAGAGTAATTGATAAACGGATACGTGAAGAAACCGAAATATCCGATAATCAATTTGGCTTTATGCAGGGCAGATCAGCAACAGATGCAATTTTAATTGTAAGGCAACTGATGGAAAAATACAGGAATAAAGATACCAACGCTCATATGGTATTCATTGATCTTGAGAAATCATATGATAGAGTTCCTCGAGAGATTGTATGGTGGGTACTCAATAAGAAAGGAGTCCCTGGCGAATATGTAAAGATTGTGAGAGATATGTATGAGGGAGTAACGACTAGTGTTAGGACAGGTGTGGAAGAGACTGATAAATTTCAAGTGAAAGTAGGATTGCACCAAGGCTTGATGCTTAGTCCTTATTTATTCTCATTAGTTTTGGACCAGATAACAGCGCAACTAGAGGGAAGCATTCCATGGTGGCTAATGTATGCTGATGATGTAGTGTTAATAGGAAATAGTGAAAGAAACTTAGAACAAAACTAGTACAGTGGAGACTAGCTCTGGAGGAAAAAGGTTTAAAACTTAGTAGGACAAAAACAGAGTATTTCGAATGTTCATTTAAAGATGGAGTTACTACAAATAAAATGGTATCTTTGGATGGTGAAATGATTGTGAAAAGCAATAGTTTTAAGTACCTAGGATCGGTATTACAAAGCAATGGAATGGAAAAATAGATGGAGATGCATGCAGTAGAATTAGGGCTGGATGGATGAAGTGGAAAGAAGCGAGTGGTGTGTTGTGTGACAGAAAAATTCCAATGAAGCTGAAGGGAAAATTATATAAAACAGCTATAAGACCGGCTATGATGTACGGAACTGAATGTTGGGCAGTGAAAAAGAAAGAGGAACAACGAATGGATGTGGCGGAAATGAGAATGCTTAGATGGATGAATGGAGTAACAAAGAAGGATAAAATTATAAATGAGTATATTAGCGGAAGTCTAGGTGTGGCACCAATTGAAGTGCAGATTCCTGGAAGGAGTAGGAGAGGAAGACCAAAGAAAACCTGGGGGGAGACGATAAGGCAGGACATGTTGGTAAAAGGGATTAACATTGATATGACCCAAGATAGAATTGTGTGAAGAAATGCAATTAGGAAAGCCGACCCCGCATGGGGATAATGCAAAGAGAATGATGATGATTCCTCTCCTCAGGTAGCTGTAGCTTCCCCCTGTGAGTATGTTACTTGTTGCCCTGAGTCCTTGGGGGTCTTTTAATATTATTACATATCACAAACCGGTCGCATTGCTCCTGTAGTGATTCTTTCTTAAGTTAACATGCTACACCGTATTGATGACGACCAACTAGCCAGAAATATATATTTACGTCTGCCTTCTGCATCTATGTATATGGCTATTTTGGTTTTTGATTTTTTCCTTGTTGTGAGATTAATGTTTATGTAATGGAGTTAAGGTTTTCAGTCATGTACTTAAACACAAAAACAGGGAACGGTGACACTGTTAATAATAATAAAAAAAAAGAATGAGGTTGACAAAAGTATGATCCTAATGTTTGAAACCGTTTTAATAAATGTAGGTATGTATGTGTGCACCCCTAGGCCCCAGGCCTCAATTACACATCGACGCACGTGAAAACAAACCAACCGACTCTTCCAAATCGAAAGTTCGTGTTTCTAACGCACATTTCATATTTTTTGCGGGCATCAAAATATCAGGGCATATTTCAACCGAATAACGTTAAACGCCAAAACGTAATGATTGAAAGAGCCTAAATCTACTGCTATCACATCAAATTTATAGATAGATGACTCCGAAAGATAACCAAAAAACATTTAAATCGCATGTAAAATCCAATAGCTATTTGATATATTCCGAACGTTTCGAATAGTCAAGACAACTATAAAATGAGAAAAGCATAAGTTGCTTGATTTAATTGACTTTATGGGATTTTTGCGTTGAAATCATGTAGAACACTTTTATTGGGTAGAATAAAATAAAAGTATTAGAAAAATGTTGAGTCCTTAACAACTAATTTATTACTTTTGTGGTTATAATGATCGACTTGAATCGATAAATTATAGATTTCGAAAAAAATCCTTTGATAAACTCCGAACCTATCTTTATAGCTACGATTAAAAATGTATTAGTTTTGTTTTACTTAATTTAGTAACTGACTCTTTACGGCCGCTCATTTTTATTGAATACTAAATTAACTTCTAAAAAAGTAATTATACTACGAAATAGGATAAAAATGAAGATGAAGATCCGGTTACTAAGAAACAATACCAGTTCTAATGTACCTACTCCTCAGGGTAACGTAAATATTGTTAGCTTGCTGTATGTATTGTTGTACAATGGTTTTTTGGAAAAATTCAGAAAATAAATTTATATCACGGACCATTAGATCGTAGATTTTCTTCACCCTGTATATTATGACCAAAAATTGTATAGAGTATAATTTAGTTAATAAACAGTGCTTTTTCGGGGAAGATGAAATCGTTAATGTGGTTTTCGTTAATGGGTTTTTTTTAAAGGATTTACAGACAATGGTTCGAAAATATTGGAAAGTGCATGTTATTTCGTTTTGTGAACATCAATAGGATTTTTGTAAATATTTCGTAGAAGGTTTAAACGATAAACAAATTTTATTGAGTTTAGAATGTAAGGCCTTTTGTTTAGTTTTTTGAAAAAACGATAGTAATTTGATGTCTCTTACAATTTTAACAAAATGGAAAGTTGGATACAAATTAAGTTGGTTTTCTTAGGAAATGAAAGTATGAATGTTTTGGGTAGAGAGGTTGTTTTTGATTAGTAGATAAAGATCGATGTAAGGGATGAGAATGTGGAGTCGGAATTTCAGAGAGAAAAGATAGACACTGTGTGATGAATATAGGGTGATTGCAGTCCAGTTTTTGAAATGTGAGAAGTCAGTGTAAAGTTGTGAAATCGGCCTTTGCGAGCAGAATCAAGTTGAAACGAAATTGTTGACCGGTTGAGAAGTAAAACTTTCCTGTGTCCGAGGAAGATTCCTTTTTTCTGTCTAGAACGAGTAGCTGATTGGTATCTATTTGCACAAGATATCGAGCAAGGAGAAAACTGAGTGGAGAAGTCGAGCGAGTCCTGGTTTTGTTTGTTTTTGAAGCAGTTTGGACGAGAGGGACCTTTTCGCAACATCAAAAGAGTACGTGTGGGAGAATCAAGAACAACACAACCTGGGAAAAGAAGGAGTGAAGAAACAAAAAGGTTAGTCAAATAATTTGTCGAAACGAAGAGAGCTTTTTTTATCCACACCGTATATGCTCATTATTTTTTTTTTTGTATTGAACAGTTCCTATAACTCAGTTAGTCATTCCAACTTTAAGTAATCGATTAAAAAGGAGAAACAATTTTTTTTTGTTAAAGCAAGGAGACATCAGAATTAAAGTTTGATTTATTAAGTAAGAAATTTTTGAAACAAATTTAGATTTTAGTATTTTTTTCATATCTTATTTATACAGCATATTGGATAAATAAATAATATATTACATTTATATGATATTCAATGTGTTTAATTTTCCTTTTTTTTTCCTGGAAAGAGTAAGCAACTAGAGATACTAGAAGCCACAAATCAAAGGTATTGCATCGAATACTAAATTAGCCCTGAGAATAAAATTTATTAAAAAATTTAATTCGAATTTGGTTGTGTTTTTACATATGCAGAAATTTAAATAATTGAGTAATTATTGAGTAAAATAATTGAATTGAGAATTTGCTAATCAATCTAATAAAAGAGATAAAGTAGAGCATAACAGTATACATGGCTGCGATCTTATGCCAGAGTCTTCATCTGACCTGCCCATCTTGTTGAAGATCTTCCTCTTGCTTTTCGGCGTTCTGCCTTTCCTTCTACTATCAGTAGTTCCATATTCCCTGTTCTTCTGGCTATGTGGCCATAGCAATTTAGATCTACTCGGTTCACTTTTTTAATACCTAGTCTATCTTTTATAATAGGTTCTCCCAAAATTGACAGGTTGATTATGTGTTCTATCGAGAACACACCTAGAATTCTTCTGTATACCCATATTTTGAAAGCTCCCATCTTTTTTTATTAAAGAAAAATTACCGCATCTACCCACAGGTTATTAGCGGCATTACTTGATAAACAAAGGTTAAAAATGATTTTTAACAAATAAAAAAAAATTACTAGATTTGATACAAAATATTGATTGAAATTAGATAGTTGAGTAAGTCTTTTACTGGTCAGTTTTCTCCTAATAAAGCTGGTAGAGTGTTTGGTAGATTGTTCATTGAACGTTCACTTTGATATTTTAGACACTCAATTAACAGATGGGTGACGGTAAGAGGCGTAGCACATAGGTCGCACATGGGACGTTCACTGGTCGAAAGTAAATATGAGTGTGTAACCTTGGTGTGTCCTATACGTAGGCGCGTTAGAACCGTTTGAATAAACCTCGAACTAGCACTTGTTTTCCACTATCGTGTATCTGGTTTTACCGAGTTTAGTTTAGATTGCGATAGAAACCATTCGCGTTGCCACTGACCGATCACTTTTTGTTTAAAAAACGTTTTGAGATCTTTAGATACACACTCGCGCACTAATTCGGATTTCGCACTTGTTGCTGCATTACGAGAACTGACTCCTATCTTTCTTCCATCTATTTTTTTAAGAGTCCATGTTTCAGCCCCTATATAATTGGGAAAAATAAGGACACGGACTACCTGAGGGACCGTTCAAGAATTACGTAACGCAGGTTGGGGGGGGGGGTCAAGAATCTTCAATAATCGCGTTACGTAATACTTGAACGCTCCCTGAGCTGTCTTCCTTATTATTATTCTGTCTGTTCATCTATCTCTATCTAATAGCCCTAAACATCCATCCTTGGATATAGGCCTCCTCTTCCTTCTTCCATGCCTCTCTATCTATATAATCGTCTTAGTCCATCTTTCATCCTTCTGATTTAGAGTGTGTCCGGCGAACTTCCATTTAAGCTTTGCCACTTGGGTTGAGACATCTTTCACTTTTATTTTGTTACGGATCCATTCGCTTCCTTTCCTGTCTGATGTTTAATGTTCAGCATTTGTCTTCCCATGGATTTCCAAATATTTTGCTGTGTAAACGTCCATGTTCATGTCCGTTGAGAGCTATATATGAGGACAGGTAGATACATTGATTAAAGGCTCTTGTTTTTAAGTATTGGAGGTATTTTCTGTTCTTTAGAATTTAAGACAGTTTTCCGAATGATGTCTAGGTCAATCTTATTCTTCTCTTTATTTCCATATCTTATATATAAAAATAATTGTTGTTCGTGTGTCTCGCTAAAACTCGAGCATGGCTGGACCGATTTGGCTAATTTTGATGTTGAATTATTTATAGAATTTCAGGGAAGGTTTATATTATACGGTTTTATACAGGGTGGTCCTTAAGAAATTGTACAAAAAGAAACAGTAGATTCTACACTCTAAAATATTACGATTTAACCCAACTTACTTTAATAAAATGTTGATATTAAGAAAGATACAGGGTGGTAAATTTAAACTTTTTTTTTAGTTAATATTGAATATTTCCTGACAGGTACGAGATAACAAAATGAAATTTGGTATGTGGGGATTTTTTGGGTCGAGAAAACTAAATTCCCTACCAAAAATTATGTATTTCCCAGAGGGGGCCACATACGCCTTTCAGCACTCATATATTACGTTCAATTTTTTTTATCCCTCACTCTGTATAATTTTGACATTAAAATTTTTATTCTCCTATTAGTTTTACTTAAAAAAGTATACTTTTTTCATCTCCCTAAACTCAACCGATTTCGAGATAAACGCATTTTAAATCTGAGATACAGCATCATTTTTAGCATAATATCATTGTAATTACACCCAAAATAGTTATTTATGCTATAAGTGTTAAAAGTACACGTTTAAGGCACGCACGTGAAAGTTTGCAGAATGAGCGATAGCGAGTTCTGCAATTCACATGAGTGCCTTAAAAACGTACTTTTTAACACGCATATCATACAATATTTTTTCTACAAACATAATTACAGGACAATATCTACAAAAACTTTTACTTGAACGTGACTAACATTCCATTTTTATATTTTTTTGACATTACATCAAAATTGTCTATACGTTCAATACGAACTGCAGTGCCTTAAAAATATTTTAAAGCACTAGTGTCTTAAAGTAGCATTTTTAACGCACGTATGGAGTGCTAAAAATTGCATTTTTAACACGGTTGTAGAAAAAATAATTTAAAACCATAATAATTGTGCCAGTTCTCAAATTTATGTCATTGCATCGCAAATTCCATTTGAAGAAATTTGCGATACATTTTTGGATAATTTTGTGGTTTTAAGTTATTTTTCGGGTGCAACTACAATGATATTATGCTAAAAATGATGGTGTATCGCAGATTTAAAATGCGTTTATCTCGAAAACGTTTGTGTTTAGGGAGATGAAAGAAGTAAACCTTTTTTAAGTAAAACTAATAGGAGAGTAAAAATTTTAATGTCAAAATTACACAGAGTGAGGGATAAAAAAAAATTGAACGTAATAAATGAGTGATGAAAGGCGTATGTGGCGCCCTCTGGGCAATACATAATTTTTGGTAGGTAATTTAGTTTTTTCGACCCAAAAAACCCCCACATACTAAATTTCATGTTGTTATCTTATACCTGTCAGGAAATATTCAATATTAACTAAAAAAAAGTTTAACTTTACCACCCTGTATCTTTCTTAATATCAACATTTTATTAAAGTAAGTTGGGTTAAATCGTAATATTTTAGAGTGTATAATCTACTGTTTATTTTTTGTACAATTACTTAAGGACCACCCTGTACATATAGTCATTTTAGTAGCCACCAAAATTTTTACATCTATATGTATAAAATGCTCTTTTTACAGTGTTTGTTGCCATACTCCTTCGAAACGACTTGACCGATTTTTATGAAATTTGGCAGGTATATTTGACCGGACTGGGAGTAGGTTGTTATCTACACTCACCGGCAGAGAAAACGGGCACCCCAAAAAATGGGTCATTTTTAATGTCTTGTATTTCCTAAACCTGATGTCCGATTTAAGTAATTTTTTTAATATGTTATAGCCTTATTCTTTATCAATATCGCTGTAATAATATTGTTGCTAGACAGGTACATTGTCATTGTATACAGGGTGTACGAATCAAACTGTGTGTTTTTCTCAAACTTTGGAACACCCTGTGGAATGTTCTAGCTTTTATAAAATACTAAAGTTAAAACCCAACTATAGCCAGAGATGTTCTTAACATTCTGTTTCTTTATTCATTCGCTTATGTTGGATAATAAAAAAGTTAGGCACTTTAACAACTACCCCTGTTTTTCGTCAATACAGGGTGTTTTTCAATAAGTACGGCAAGCTTTAAGGGGTAATTCTGCATGATAAAATAATGACAGTTTGCTTTATAAACTTATGCCCGCAAATACTTCGTTTCTGAGATAGGGGGTGTTGAATTTGTTCTTACAAACTGACGATTTATTTATTGCTCTAAAACGGTTTGTGATATGCAAATGAAATTTGGTAGATTTTAAGAACTAGTTATTGCGCATTTTTTGGCGTACAATTGAGAATTTTATATTCACCATTGGCGTGCATACGGGATATACCTAAAATATTTTTACCCGTATGCACGCCAATGGTGAATATAAAATTCTTAATTGTATGCCAAAAAATGCGCAATAACTACCTTTTAAAATCTACCAAATTTCTTTTGCATATCACAAACCGTTTTAGAGAAATAAATAAATCGTCAGTTTGTAAGAACAATTTCAACACCCCCTATCTCGGAAACGAAGCATTTGCGGGCATACGTTTATAAAGCAAACTGTCATTATTTTATCATGCAGAATTACCCCTTAAAGTTTGCCGTACTTATTTAAAAACACCCTGTATTAACGAAAAACAGGGGTAGTTGTTAAAGTGCTTAACTTTTTTATTATCCAACATAAGCGAATGAATCAAAAAACAGAATGTTAATAAAACCTGAGGATATAGTTTGGTTATAATTTCAGTATTTTATAAAAGCTATAACATTCCACAGGGTGTTCCAAAGTTTGAGAAAAAAACACAGTTTGATTCGTACACCCTGTATACAATGACAGTGTACCCGTCTAGCAACAATATTATTACAGCGATATTGATAAAGCATAGGCTATAACATATTAAAAAAATTACTTAAATCGGACATCAGGTTTAGGAAATACAAGACATTAAAAATGACCCATTTTTTGGGGTGCCCGTTTTCTCTGCCGGTGAGTGTATATTTCATACCCGTACCTCATAAAGGGGTTACCCATGACGCCATATCTCTCACAATAATCAAGTGAAAAATACGAAATTAAGTAGGCAGACTTCTTGCTGAATTCCGAGCAGAACCGCACTAAATTTTTTCTCTAGCCCAATCCGCGTCCGAATTACAATATCTTAAGCCGTAGAAATATTCTGAGGACAGAAGAAGAATGAGCAACAAATTTCATCGAAGAAAAGTGCAACTGTTTAACTTTTGGACTTAAATTGGACAAAATATGAATTTTTTAATTTTTCGAAATTTATAAAAAAATATCCCAAAACCGAACTTTTTTGACGAACGCAAGCAGGAACACCAGGAGCAAGCAGGAGGAGAATAGTTCTGAGCACACGATAAGAAATAGCAGCAAATAATAAAATTTTATTTAATTTTAATTCATTTTGTTTAATTTTATTTAATTTTTTTAATTTAAGTATTTTATTTATTTTCCTTTATTTTATTTTGTTTCATTTTATTTAATTTTATTATTTTTTTAAATTTATTTATTATTTTTATTTAATTTCATTCAGTTTTATTTCATTTTATGTAATGATATTTAATTTAAATTTAATTTAATTTTGATCAACCAACACCTATATATGTAGTTGGACAACCCCGAACCCAATTATAAATACAGGATTGTTTTGAATGTAGATAAAATACATAAAGCTGTTATATTCATTATAAGATAAACAAATTTAAGATTGTAACTGTTGCACTACAAACTTTATTTTGTTACTTCTAACTAAACTTTATTACTTCAAACATCATGTGAAATTAATTAAAAATAATAATAAAACCCCATTCACATCGAGCATTTTTGTTTTATTAATTACGAATTCCTTTTGTTTATTTTAAGTTTATTGTATACAAAAGTTTGTTTTTATCTACTAAGGCAGTACGAAGTCTGCCGGGTCAGCTAGTTTTAAATAATTTTGCTGTTATGGTTCGAGTCATTGCTAGTCTATGCTTGATTTCTGAGGAGTATCTCAACGGAGATATTTTGAGGTTTTTGACCCAAACTTTCACACTGTATAATTGCGTGCAATATCTTTGTTTTTTATGAGCAGCTTATTTATGTCCAAATATGTTACTTTTATTTAGTTATTGTAAAATTCCCGTTGCGACAATAAAAACATTAACGACTCCTACCATATAAAACTGTTATTATATATAGCAACATTTCCTTTTCCCAAGATCAAAGATATAAATGTGTTACGTATACTTATCTACGGACTAATTGCAATTAAAAAAGAATTTTTTATCCATAACTTCCTAACGAACTGAATGTATCTATCAATTTTATCGTGCCGATTTATTATAGTTCCCATATAAACAATTTCTTAATAATCCATTCTGAACATCAGAGATACAACTGAAAACTTTACCGACGACAATTAATACGAGACATTGCAAAATCGTCCATGTTGCGAGGGCGCTACCGTATGATAAAAATTTTTGATTCGGTTTATTTGCGGATTTACGTTCAAAAATGTTCACTATAAACAAATCAGGAGGGTACCGGACGAAATTTTCGGACAGAATTTTTTTATTTAACAATTTTCATAAACAAATTCAAAATATCACCTTTTTTCTTCCGAAAAATCTTTTTTAGGCTTTTTGGATCATTCTAAATAAAAAAGGTCTCGTGCCATTTTTCTCAGAAATTGATATTTTTCGAGTTATAAACGATTTAAAATCTGAAAATGCTCATTATCCAGGCTTGAAAACTCGTATGTAAATTAGAATTTTTTATGTTGGCAAAGGCCTCAATTGAAGTTTAAACATCAAAGGACACCGCACACATCTTATGGAAAATATAATGTCACTCAAATCAAATCAAATTTACATGAATAAATTAGTCCCCAATTTACGATCATTTCTTATCATTGCACCAACTCTGTATTTTGAATATTAAGAGCGTATAGACTAGACTAATATTATTTATGAATGCCAGTTTTATGGACTTCAATATGCGATTTCGATAAACATTAATTACAATTAAAGCCATAATTAAGCAAATTTCAGAGTTGCCGCAACGGTATCAAATGATTGAAATTTCGGGACGAATCTATTCAAGTAAATTTTATTGAATTTGAGTGACATTATATTTTTCATAAGATGTGTGCGGTGTCCTTTCAAGATTTTGATGAATAATCCGGGTTAATTTCAATTTAGACACTTAAAATTAACAATTTAAAAAACAACGGTCTGTATTGAAATAGGCTCCGATTACTCGTCCGAATCTTGAAATTGAATATTTAGACTTCAATTTAGGTACTTGGCAACCTTAAAAATAATATTCTACATATGAGTTTTCAAGCCTCGAAAATGTGTATTTTCGCGTTTTTTAGATTTTAAATCGCTGCAATCATAATCAGCTCAATCGCTGCAATCAAATCAGCAAAAGGAAGATGTCAAATTTTGCTCACCAGATGGCCGATACCAAACCAACCAACTTAAAAGTACAGCCAACTTACGTTTAGGTGTGACGTCATTAAGAGGAATAAATTTTAAAATATTAATTATTATTTTGACTAGGCTATAATTTAATTCCGAAACGTTATTAAAATTAAAAAGAAATAATCATTAGAATAATTGAAGGTTTTACTACCAGTAGATACTTTATTAACGTGACGGAACGTTACAATCCCCTTCAACTCGGAGAAAAAAAACTTTTCTTTTTCTAAAACTCAAAATATTAATAACAAAGTGGTAATAATCTATCATTTCACGTTGATCCGCAAGATTACAATTAACCACAAATTAAGGATCTAGATACGGAAGGATGGTAATTATTGCGACAGATACCATGAATCCAAAAGATGACTCGAAGTCATATTAAAATGTTACTCTCTACCACCAAGTATTGATATTTTCTTCGCATATATTAAAATAACCCCCAAATATGCTGTTTTCTCCTTTTAACGGTGGCCAAAAGTTCTCTCTCTTCCCATTCTGTGCAACACCATTTCGTTCGTAATTTGATTGGTCCATGGTAGGTATTTTCAAAATTTTTCTAAAAAGTTACATCTCAAAAGCTTCCAGCTTTCTCATTCAGTCAATATTAACAGGCCAGGCTTCGACACGAAAAAGAAGAATAGAGTGGATATAACATTTTAGCATCCGATATCGGATTTGCAGATGGGGTCTTTGGTTACTCAGAAATTTCCTCATCTTCAAAAGCTGCTCTTGATTGCTCTATTCTTGATCGAATTTCTAATTTCGGATTTATATCTTCCGTATTCCAGACTCCCAAGTAGAGTTGAACCCGCTTATTAGAGTACCGGTTATAGGAATATCCCGGTTTATGGAATATAAATTTGAGGTCCCGAAACGTTTCCATTTACCCTTTAATAAATTTATCCGTTTATTGGAATATGGTTTAGTAACCTAATACCGCTTTTTAGAATAATTTTTTCAGGTCAACAAATAAATTTTTACGTAGAATTTCCTAAAAATTTTAAATTTGTCTGATATAATGGTTTGTCGGTAAGAGCTTCGAAAGACTGCTGTTTTGTATATTATTACGGTTTGTCAGGTACCTAATAAACACTTAATTACTGTGTTATGAGTAAACGCTCCTTTCCCACAGAAAATTCAATCGTATGCCGACAAGGTCATAAAATAATTTCATTTGTCTACAAATTTCGATAGGTACATTGCCACACACTTGGTTGTTTTTAGAAACAGCATTTTTCTATAAGATTATTTATTACCAATAGTTGATCGTCTGTTCGAAAGTCTTTTCTAAAACCCAATTCCAATTTATTGTCTAATCGTTTCGTAATTATTTTTGTAAATAGATTATTTTGTATTAACATAAAAAGACCTAAAACCATATGCATATAAATTTTTACATAGTATGTACTATTATAACGTATATTCGGTACACTTATTTCAGCTAGCCACCAATAATCGATTATTAGAATATCCCGCTTGTAAGAATATTTTTGCTTGGCACGAAGGCTATTCTAATAAGCGGGTTCAACTGTATTTCATTTTGTCCACTTGATCAATACTTTAATGTTTTTGCTGGATCCTTTTAATGACTTTGCCCCTCTTACTGATAGCCATTGATTTTGTTTTCTTTATGTTTATTGATAAACCAAAATACCCTTCGGCACCGTTCTGATTTGTTTAAAGTAGACATTTTTAAACAGGATTCCGCAAAGAAACCGAATCAGAAATTTTTTCATACTAGAGCGGCCTTACAACACGGACTAAAAATGGCCATCGAGATACCTCTGCGATCTGCTCATTGGGTCACATATGGCGTTCACGGCCGATGAATAGCGATAAATCGTCATCAATCCGATGATCGTCGTAATTGCCAGTTGAATTCCAAACAAATGGTGTCTCTAATGTCTGTTTTAGGTGTTTACTGGCACTTTGGACTGGATTCAGCAGCTGAGACACACCAAAAAGAAGCTCTTAACTAAACCAAGATAGAGTGACTCTCCAATATTCTGTACGTTACCGGATTAACTGTCACATAAACGTAAATATCGCTGTACAGAGTGGACTGAAGAAAAGTAATTCAATTATCTATCAGCCATCTTTACTTTTGTAAATAATGTAGTTTCTAGTTTTTAAAAAATACTATTTCATTAGATATATGCATGTAGATAAATGTATAATTGATCTTAATTCAACTTTGCATGTAGAATTTATAATAAACAAAAGAGTGGTTAAACGTAATATACAAACTACGAAAAATAGGTATATCAGATCGGCTGGCATATTACGTTGCCCGTGTAGAAAATTGGACTAAATAATGAAGTGATGTATAGTCCAAGTAATGAAGCGTAAAATAGGACAAAACCTCGCAATTTTTACAGAATGGATCGATTTGCTTGAAAACTTGAGCGAAGTAGTGGATAGTCCAAGGATCAAAATCTATATGATGCCGAAAGGCGCTTTTACCATGGGGGTTGTTGTCACCCCATCTCAGGGTGGAAATTCTTTATTATATTTTGACCGCAAAAGTATACATTTTTTTGATAAAATTAATAGTTTTCGATTTATTCGCTATCGAAAGTGTTAGTTTTATATCGAAAAAATCAATGTGTTTAATAACTTTTCTGCTAATAAATCCAAAAGTATTCGTTTTATCAAAAAAACTTTACTTAACAAAAATGTACCCTTTAAAAAATAAACAAAACTGTTTTGTTTTAATTTCCTTTAAGACCAATAGTAAACTAGCTATACTTTATTATATGTTAGCTCTTCTTCGTCAAATGCTAAATATTGTAGATTCAAAGTCAATAGACGGGAAAACTATGCATTTTTCGAGGATAACTTGTTGAAACTAGTTTTAAGTATTTAAAAATATCTATCTCCAGAAATAAAAAAAGGTCTCTAGCTCAAAAATTAAGTGACTTATAAAGAAAAGAATGTCAGTATCTATTTTTTTCTGCGAAAAAGTGATCGGAAGCAACCTCCTAATCACCACCCTAATTAAAATTAGTCATTGACCTTATTTGGGTTTCTTTATTTATGTATTATTAATAGGTTCTAAAAGTTAGGCTTAGAATGATTAGTTTATAAAAAATGGAGTTAAAAGCGAATAACGAATTTTTGTAGTTTGGAAAAAGTGGCCTTTCCTTCAGAATAGAAAGATTAGCATCAGAGATTAAAAAAATGTTTAAATATGAAATTATAGCTAATTTAATTCTCAAGAATCTGGTTTGTAAAAATTTTTTCTGTGGCAAAAATTGAGTGAGCTATTGACAATTCAAACTTGTAATAACATATAAAAACCACGTTTAATAACCCTTTCAAAGTCACCTCTTTTTGCGATTGAGGATTTTAAAAAAATATTAATAGGCTTATAGAACTTGTAAAAATCTACAAAATTCTTTTTTACCAAACTTTGTAAGATAAAAAAATTACGGTTAAAAATCAGTACTTATATTTTTTTGAAAA
This sequence comes from Diabrotica virgifera virgifera, assembly GCF_917563875.1. Taxonomy (NCBI): domain Eukaryota; kingdom Metazoa; phylum Arthropoda; class Insecta; order Coleoptera; family Chrysomelidae; genus Diabrotica; species Diabrotica virgifera. The sequence continues at coordinate 267,125,034 of NC_065445.1, read as the reverse complement.
AAAAAAGGAGAAATCCAATTGGAAGTATAATATTGTAAGTTAGCGGTGTTTTTAGTCATTGGCCTTATTCATTCTTTTTTATTTATGTATTATTAATAGATTCTAGAAGTTTGACCGGCTTGGAATCATTAGTTTTTAAAAAAACAGAAGTTAAAAGCGAATAACGATTTTTTGTAGTTTGGTAAAAAATGCCATTTTCTTCATAATAGCAAGATTAGCATCAGAGATACGAAAAAATGCTTAAATATCAAATTGTAGGTTATTTCATTCCCAAGAACTTGGTTTGTAAAAATTTTTTCTACGGCAAAAATTGAGTGAATCGTAAAAGTGTATTATCGAAAGACATTGATTTTTCCGATATAAAACTAACACTCGATAGCGAATAAATCGAAAACTATTAATTTTATCAAAAAAAGGCATAGAACATTTATTGCTTAGAATAAATGTTTTATCAACTTTCGCGGTCAAAATATAATAAAAAATGTCCACCCACGAGATGGGGTGGCAACCACCCCCATGGCAAAAGCGCCTTTCGGCATCATATAGATTTTGATCCTTGTACTATCCACTACTTATTCTCAAATTTTCAAGCAAATCGATCCATTCTGTAAAAATTGCGAGGTGAAATGCTTCCTGGACTAATAATAGAAATCCGTTTTTTGCTAACAATATCATTTTTTCAGATGTACCTCATTTAATCCAAACGGCACCGTAAATAAATAAACAAAACTGTCGATACTGGCAACGAACAAATCTCATTGGATGACGGAATCCTATAATCAGTAATCAAAACAAAGCACCAAGACCCGGAAACATAAAAATGGAACTGTTTAAACATTGAGGTGCCAGGATCGTGGCTTTTATACGAGTGTTGTTCAATACAATCTGGACAGAATAGGAGTGTCCAGATAAGGGGAATGTTATACATGTCCTATATTATTTTCAAACAAAGTGACAAAACAACAAAAAATGACGGTCAACAAACAACTATAGGGGAATCAGTATAATGCATTCAATAGTAAGAATCTTTGCCACATTTATAATTGAAAAAGATAGAACAACACATGGACCATTATGGCACGTTTACACGTATCCAGTAACTGGCGCCAGTCTCACTGGAATAGCAGTGGCATGAAATAGCTATTTGTATAACAAGGGAGGAAAGTGTTACTTTTCCTCCCGAGAATGAAGTTTACTGCCCGACGCGTAGCGGAGGGCAGTAATCATTCAAGGGAGGAAAAGGCACTTTACTCCCATGTTATACATATGGTTTTTCCACCTTCCTCAAATATCAAATAATTTTTTCATTTTTACTTAACATATTTATGCAACTAACCAACAAAATTTATTAAAACTGAAACTAACAAGGAGGTACAATATAACTGTCAACTGTCAAATATAAGTCAAATTATTAATGTAAACATTAATTTCCAAGTCCAATGTGAATGGTGTCTTGGAGGTGAATTTCCATTCACCTCCAAGATTCGATTTCATTGTGGCTGATTGGTTCCAATATAAATTTTGTGTTATACGTCGGTTTTTATCATCCATTTGGGCTTTTGTTAGATCATCCATCATTTTTCGGTGTTGAACTGTATCAAATGCTTTTTGGTAGTCCACAAAGCAGGTGTAAATATTGCAAGTCATATCTCTGCATCTTTGAAATAAAACCTGTAGACTATACAGTGCATCTCTTGTACCTACGCCTTTCATGAATCCAAACTGTGTGTCTTGTATTCTCTCTTCTCATAGCTTGTATATTCTACAATGTATAATTTTAAGAAAAAGTTTTAATTTATGGCTCATTAGGCTTATTAGCCTATAATCTCCGCACTTTTTTGCTCGCTGTTTCTTTGGTAAGTTAATACATTCTGAAACTAGCCAATCTGTTGGGATATTGTCTGTGTCATAGATATTATTGAAGATTTTACATAGTATTGTAAGTTGTTGCCGTAGGTATTGGGGACTGGTTCTCCCTCTCATCAAAAAATAACTTTCGTATGTAATTTTTCCAGGTATTATTGATACTCTCTTTGTCCACGATTATCTCTCCATTGTCATTAACAAGTTTACACAGCGTTGATAAATGAGAAGAAAAGGACACGAAGGCATGACAGTGTCGTATAATGTGCATATAATGTCATACATAAAAATACAGCCTCAAAATTAAAGAAAAGCAGGCCGAAGACCTAACATAAGAAGGAGATTTTACGGAAGAATTTTACTGGCCGAAAAAGTGGTTTCGTAACTTTTTAAAGCAGTGTATGTTATTATCAGTTCTAACATATGTGTACAATATGTTATTGCAATATTATAAAACGTTGTTCGCCGAATAAGGTGTTTTTTGTTGGTAGCGCCTTCTTGCATTTGCGGTCATCGCCGAAAAATAAATGAGAAGGAAAGGACACGAAGGCATGACAGTGTCGTATAATGTGCATATAATGTTATACATAAAAATACAGCCTCAAAGTCAAACAAAAGGAGACCGAAGACATAACATAAGAAAAAGATTTTACGGAAGAATTTTACTGGTCGAAAAAGTGGTTCCGTAACTTTTTAAAGCAGTGTATGTTATTATCAGTTCTAACATACGATATTGCAATATTATAAAACGTTGTTCTGTGAATAAGGTGTTTTGTGTTGATAGCGCCTTCTTGCATTGGCAATCTTCGCCAAAAAATAAATGAGAAGAAAAGGCCACGAAGGCATGACAGTGTCCTATACATATAATGCATATATACTCCATCTAATTTACTTACCGTTGCACGTCATCCGCGTCATAGCCCGTGACGTCACATGATACCAACACGAAATATGTAGGTGGTAGGTGTGTTCTTTTTTATAATCACTTTGCCGAGTACACTGGCGTTACAGCCATGAGGCATATTTTATTATATACGTGTAGAAATAATATTTAAAGATTTCTATTAATGTTAACTTAAAGAAATACACAATAATATGTTTCATTTAATTTGTATAAATGGATTATAAAGCGGTTTTATGAAGCACATTTGTTCGGACTACACTGTAACTATAATCGAACGAATGTGATATTTTGGCATAAATTGGTAACATTCATTTGACAGTTGCGGTGATGACAATTTATATTTGTTTATATTCTTTACTATAAGTATTTGTTTCATTATATTTACTGTTTTTATTATGTACTTTAACGTAAGATTATAACTTAATTCTTGTTTTCTGTTTCTAAAGTTTTTATTTATTTACATTAAATATTAATTTATTTTGCTGTATAATCCACTAGCGCAAAAATTGTGTGGTGTATTTGATTTAAAATGAATTCAAGAATTTTTTGTAATTGGGCAACAATGTCAACTTAGATCTCTAACGTAAATAATGACGTGCAACGGTAAGTAAATTAGACGGACTGTATGTGCATATAATGTCATACATAAAACTACAGCCTCAAGATCAAACAAAAGCAGGCCGATGATATAACATAAGAAAAATATTTTACCGAAGAATTTTACTGATCGAAAAAGTGGTTCCGTAACTTTTTAAAGCAGTGTATGTTATTATCAGTTCTAACATACGTTATTGCAATATTATAAAACGTTGTTCTGTGAATAAGGTGTTTTTTGTTGATAGCGCCTTCTTGCATTGGCAATCTTCGCCAAAAAATAAATGAGAAGAAAAGGCCACGAAGGCATGACAGTGTCCTATACATATAATGCATATATGTGCATATAATGTCATACATAAAACTACAGCCTCAAGATCAAACAAAAGCAGGCCGAAGACATAACATAAGAAGATTTTACGGAAGAACTTTACTGGTCCAAAAAGTGGTTCCGTAACTTTTTAAAGCAGTGTATGTTATTATCAGTTCTAACATTGTGTTATTGCAATAATATAAAACGTTGTTCTGTGAATAAGGTGTTTTTTGTTGGTAGCGCCTTCTTGCATTGGCGATCATCGCCGAAGAATAAATGAGAAGGAAAGGACACGAAGGCATGGCAGTGTGGCCAACAATAATTCGCGAAACAAAATGCTGTCGGGCGGCGGCTCTTCTCTGAAGCTCTGCCATAGAGAAAAAGGCATAAAAGAATGTGCAATCGCTTTATTAGAAGATCGGATTTCCAGTTCCAGGGTTTGTCCGATTTCTATTCAACGGCAAACAGCATCCGCACTATAGTTTACTTCTTTTTCTTTCTTTTTGTATTTGTTTGTTTGTCTTGTTTTCGTGTCTCGGAAGTCGGACGTCTCTCTGTCCTTCGTGTACGTGCAATTAGCGAAATTAATTCTACCTACGCAGCGTTCAAAGCCTGATTGAATCCAAAGTGGACAAGTCGGAGACCCGCACACTGAAAATATAGTTAATTGAAATAGAAAGTAAAAATCAGTTTGGATTTAGAAAACACTATATATTGTTATGATCTGCTTCTTATTAATTTTATATTAATTATTATTTATTTGATTAATTATTTAATTGTCGCAAATCATACATAAAAAATGAATAAAAAAATCTCAGGGTGCCTTTTTATAATATTAAAAAAATGTCTAAATTATCTTACGTTATACTTATCTTCTCTAGAGGGTTCAGTATCTCTTAGTTGATCCCAATCGGGATAAAATAGGGAAAAGAAATAAAGCAAAATATAAAATAAACATACAGAATTGTCTTTTATTTATCAAAATCGATACTCTAAAAATCTATCAAATCTAAAACCTGTGGACACAGATGTCCGAATGAAATTTCTACCATTTAAATTTATTCTAGTAAAAAAAAAACAATTTATCGGTTTGTTCCCGATGACTTTGGTACAACAAAATAAACAAAACCAAATTATGTATTCGCAAGATTAGCTATACTCCCTATTTACTTTCTGAAATATTGAAATTTTAATTCCTACGCTTTTTACTCACAATTTTAGTTTCCGAACATAAAAATATCTTTCACATAAGTTGACTGACCTTTTGCTTCACTCACTCTGATGTCTTCTCGTGACCCAAAACAGCTCTCCCTCGTTGACTATGTTAAAGGCTACTCATCAAAGCCCTCTCCGTTCTCCAGCTTCAAAACTATCAGCATACCAGCACCAATTCTCCAACAAGCCGGGCCTCTTTTGACACGTACTCGATTCAAACAAAACTCCAAAAATTCTCTGCTCTCCTTCTCACAATAATACAGAATCAAAGAGGTATTTCGTCTCAATTTGATCTGTCTCTCGTTCCACTTTTCAACACTATTCTCCACTATCAAACAGCCACTGGTACTTGCTAACTATCTATCCACGAAAACGTCGAACTACTCCTCAGCGATGCCAATAACATAATAACTTCTTTTTCAAACTCACTCAACATTCAACCACTTTTCCCCTTCCAACTTGCCAAGAATCATAAACATTTCTCTTTTCCATTCGACAAACAAACAGTCATTTTCAAAATTATTCCGACCATCCTAATTACTTTCGGGGAACCCTACAATATTTACTCGGGTTGAAACAAAGATATTGAAATTCCAAACTTTCTTTTAAACGATTTTTCTAGAAAATGATAATTACCTCTACCTGTGGATTCTATAGTTCCCGTAATAAACAATCTTTTTCCATTTTAAATCTAAATACATCGTCCTTTTCACTTTAATTATTCACAAAAGTCTTTAATGGTTCATCGGAAAGCTCATTAAAAGAGAAATCGACTTACATCCAAACTAAATTCTAATAAATATTTACAGATCAATATACAGGGTGTACCAAATTTATGTGCCCGCGTTATTAAAAAAAAATTTAATTTAATTTTCATTTTGCCTTTGATTGATAAATTGAAAACACAATAATATAATTTATAGCTTTTTTAATAAATCAAATTTAAAATATTAAATCGTTTCAAAATTTAAGAGCAATTTGGAGTAAATAGGCCAGGAACCGAAGCTTTTCACCTCGCAATTTTTACAGAATGGATCGATTTGCGTGAAAATTTGAGAATAAGTAGTGGATAGTCCAAGTATCAAAATCTATATGATGCCGAAAGGCGCTTTTACCATGGTTGTGGTTGCCACCCCATCTCGGGGGTGGAAATTTTTAATTATATTTTAACCGCAAAAGCTGATAAAAACATTCAATCTAAGCAAAAAATGTTCTATACATTTAAACAAAGATTAACATCAACAGGACTTAACATCAAAGGGACTAAAGATTAACATCAACAAGACGCAAATAATGACTAATCTGGTGCTAAATCGTAATATTTTTCTTGATGGAATGAATATTGAGCAGACTGCATCTTATAAGTACTTGGGACATGAAATTCGATTGGGAAGAGATAACCAGACGTGCGAGCTCCCACGTCGCATAGGATTAGCCTGGGCAGCGTTTGGTAAACTGAGCTATGCATTTAAATCGGACTTACCCATATGCCTGAAAAGGAAAATCTTTGACCAGTGTGTATTGCCTGTACTCACTTATGGAGCGGAAACATTAACACTCACAAAAAAGGTAGTGAACAAGATTCGCATAACTCAAAGGGCTATGGAGCGCCAGATGTTGGGTGTCTCCCTGAGGGACCGAATCCCAAACGAAGAAATACGTCGTAGAACAAAAACAGCGGACGCCGTCGAAAGAATCGCGTTGCTTGAGTGGAATTGGGCAGGACACGTCGCCAGATTGTCAGACAACCGATGGACAAAACGTATTGTCGAGTGGAGGCCACGAGAAGAAGCACTACGGAGCAGAGGACGACCACCAACCAGATGGACTGACGATCTGAAACGTATTGTCGGCAACTGGATGCAAGCCGCACAAAACAGAGAAAGATGGAAAGAGCTGAGAGAGACCTATGTCCAGCAGTGGACGCGTACGGGTTGATGATGATGATGATGATGATGACATTTTTTTGATAAAATTAATAGTTTTCGATTTATTCGCTATCGAAAGTGTTAGTTATATATCGAAAAAATAAATATTTTTCGATATGTACTCATTTATTATTCATTCAATTTTTGCCATAGAAACATTTTTGTTAAACCAAGTTCTGGTGAATAAAATAACCTAAAATTTCATTTTTAAACATTTTTTCGTATATCTGATGCTTATCTTTCTATTCTGAAGAAAATGGCATTTTTTAACAAACTACAAAAATTCGTTATTCGCTTTTAACCTCAGTTTTTTAAAAACTAATTATTAAGCCAGTCAAACATCTAGAATCTATTAATAATACATAAATAAAGAAGAATAAATAAGGCCAATGACTAAACACAGCGCTAACTTACATTATTATGCTTCCAATTGGATTTCTCCTTTTTTTTTTTCAAAAAAATATATTGATTTTTTAACCGTAACTTTTTTATGTTTTATCTTAGAAAGCTTGGTAAAACAGAATTTTGTAGGTTTTAACAAGATCTATAGGGCTTTTAATATTAAATTCTTTTAAAATCCTCAGTCGCAAAAAGTGGTGACTTTCAAAGGGTTGGTAAACGTAGTTTTTGCATGTTATTACAAGTTTTAATTGTCAATAGCTCACTCAATTTTTGTCGTAGAAAATTTTTTTGCAAAGCATGTTCTTCTGAATTAATTAAGCTACAGTTTCATATTTACACATTTTTTCGTATCTCTGATACTAATCTTTCTATTCTGAAGAAAAAGGCATTTTTTACCAAACTCCAACAATTCGTTAATCGCTTGTAACTCCATTTTTTTAACTGATCATTCTAAGCCTGTCAAACTTCTAGAACCAATTATTAATACATTAATAAAGAAGACCAAATAAGGTCAATGAATAATTTTAATTAGGGTGGTGATTAGGGGGTTGCTTCCGATCACTTTTTCACTGAAAAAAATAGGGACTGACATTCTTTTCACTATAAGTCACTTAATTTTTGAGCTAGAGACTTCTTTTATTTCTGCAGATGGATATTTCTAAATGCTTTAAATTATATTGAACAAGTTATCTGGGAAAAATGCATAGTTTTCCCGTCTTTTGACTTTGAAACTACAATTTTTAGCATTTGACGACAAACTACTAACAAAGAACTAATAAAATATAATAAAATATAGATCGATTACTATTGGTCTTAGAGAAAATTAAAGAAAACGGTTTTGTTTATTTTTTTAAAAGGTACATTTTTGTTAAGTTAAGTTTTTTTGATAAAATGAAAACTTTTTGAGTTATTATCAGAAAACTGATTAAAATATTGATTTTTTCGATATAAAACTAACACTTTCGATAGCGAATAAATCGAAAACTATTAATTTTATCAAAAAAATGTATAGGGCGTTTTTTGCTTAGAATGAATATTTTTACCAACCTTTGCCTTTCGGCATCATATAGATTTTGATCCTTGGACTATCCACTACTTATTCTCAAATTTTCAAGCAAATCGATTCATTCTGTAAAAATTGCGAGGTTTTTTAAGCTTCATTACTTGGACTAAAAATTAAAAACACGGAACAAAAATTATTAGACAAACGAATAGTATTAGATCTAATTAATTAATCCACTAAGTCCGCTCTAAAGATCGTAAACACAGAAACAAAAACTATAGTCGATATCAATATTTTCCTCTTCATGTATCCTCTGAGAAGGTAGAAAACCATCATGACAATTCGCAATTATTAATTGCAGCAATGTATAATACAAGGCTTCTTTCTCATGAGATGTCCTGCAATTTTCTAATTTTAATAGTATTTAAAACCTTTTCTGTTTTCCCTTTCTTCTAAACACTTCGACATTCATGGCATTTCACGTGTCATATCAGAATTTGTTCAATCACCATTGCAAATGCTTCCCGATCTTCTCCACATGGAATAATTGTCCTGCATTTGGTGTCCATTCACAAATGTTTGGACATTGAAAAAAGTCCATCTGAATAAGTTGGCCGCCTTTGAATTTTGGTGTTACAGAAGAATCCTACGAATATCATGGATTCAAAGAATGACAAACGTGGAAGTAACTCGAAGGATAGGAAATAAACCGGAAATAATATTAATTATCAAAAGATGAAAACTTGAGTACTTGGGACATGTGATGAGGGGGCAAAAATACTCATTATTACAACTTATTATGCAAGGCAAAATCCGAGGAAAGCGAAATGTGGGAAGACGAAGAACATCCTGGCTTAAGAACTTAAGGGAATGGTTCTAATGAAGTGGTGTAGAGCTATTTAGAGCGGCAGTCAACAGGGTCCGCATTGCCATGATGATTTCCAACCTTCGATAGAAGATGGAACTTAAAGAAGAAGAAAGATTATCAACTGAAAATAAAGCAAGGAACATATCGAAATGGCGGAAAATCGTAGAACAAGCTAAGACCCACAAGAGTTATCGAACAGTTGATAATGATGAAGAATTCACTGGTGAATCATTTGGAAATAAATCTGTTGCTTCTGAGCTGCTTTATATGTATTCAGGTATGGTAATTTTAAAACTGTAGGAAATTAGTTTTTCTCTACCACGTTAAGTTTTTTCTCTACCCCAGTATCTAACATGGATCATGACACTAACCTTCTTCAATAAAAATGGAATTTGATTATCAAGAGTTGAATGATTTAGTACGAGATGTAGAGCTTTCCAAAAAACTTCAGAAGTCTTAGCATGAAGACTGTGAGAAAGAAACTTGCTTGACAAGGGAGCTAATTTTTTCTATTTTCAATCAAAAGAAAGTGCGTTTCTGAAATACTTACCTACTGTCGAAGTAATGGTGGATTTGTGTATTGCCATAATGTACCTACATCGTTCATTGGAAGAGTTAGTTACGATAGCTCAAAGGAAAGCCTAAAGTGTGTTCTACTCTACAATGTAAATTTATTTGGTTCTGTATTATTAGGCCATTCGGTTCACTTTATTGAAAAATATGAAGACATAAAGAGAGTTGTTGATCTGTTTCGATCTTAAAGTATCTGCTTCTTCCTTGGACAGTAACGTAGATATACAAAGTGTCTCCCTGCTTTTTTGTGTACTCCAAAACCTCTTAACTGAAAATCTTCAATTGTACTTTATGAACAAAAAACTATTTATAGCACTAACTTGACGAAGAAAATGTATTTCTTATTTGTTTTATTAAGGTCTTAACTTAATGCAGAATGCATTAAAAAAATACTGCAAAAATTCTGATACATAAAAAAGACCAAAATATGAAAACGAACAAAATCAGTTTTTGGAGAGGTTTTGGAGTTTAGGTATCGGTATGTGGGACAGCAGAGCTCGTGAGAAACACTGGATACAGTCGAATTCGCTGCCAAAATCTGACCTGAAACCTGGTAATCCAAATACCTCCGTATAAAATTGGGTCTTATGAAATAACTCTCATTCAAACACATTTGATGGTCCAGAGATTCGTCAGATCCTTAAAGAAAAATTTTTCACGGTAACAATGCTAGAAATTAAAAATAATGCTTTGTTGGCTTTTAAAAACAATGTTATTAAATTATTTCTTGAAAATATACGAGCACATAAATATTATGCTGAAATTTGTCAGATAACTTCAAATTGCTAGGTTGCAACATAATAGTCAAACTGAATTTTGTATATAGGTTAGGGCAGTGCCTATCTCGGCCCAAGAAACAAATAGGTCTTTTAAAAATGTCCCAAGTCGGCACAAAGATTAAAACACCCGTGTTGAGCTGGCCCCCCCCCACTTGCAAAAATTAAAAAACAAATAGCCCTGATTTATGAGGTATTTATGAGCTCTCATATTCCGCAAACTAAAAATTTTGAGCTCGTTCCACTGAGCAGGAATTTAATACCCTAGTGGGGGGGGGGGCTGAGTCAGCCCCCCCACTACTTAAAAATAGGAATATTGAATCGGTTTTTGCGGCAGAATTACGAGCTATTTATGAGCTCTTGAAATTATAAAGTTTCGATTTTTGAGCTCATCCCCTTCACCCCCAAACAATCCTTTAATTGATTTAACTGAAGAGAAAGATGCTGAGAAAACTTAAAATATATCGTATTGCGAATATAATTCCTATAGCTTATATACTCTAAGAATAAACTATTAAATCAAGAGCATTTCGATTATTGAGCTACAACCCCTTCGCAAGAAAATCACCCTATCTTCCCGGCTTAAGAGAAAGTTGTACTTAAAATGCATTAAACTAATTATTTGGCGACTACATATCATTTAATAATTTATAACCTTCCAAATTACGCGCATTTAGATCAGTAAATTGCAATTTATTTTGTATAGTGCAGTCACTGAAGGTAAAAATCAACGATTACCTTCAATTTCGGTGAACCTTCATCGATTTTCACGAAAATTGGTCAGTAGTTAGAGGATACGTCAAGAAACAAAGGTGACATGGTACCACCTTGCGCCTTTACCCTGAGGGTGGATACCGCCCCTTCTCGGGGGTGAAAATTATTTTATAAAAAATAACTGCACAAATCAATAAAAGAACAAATTAAAAGCAAAATTTATTATATAAAGTTAATAAAATAAGTAAATACTTTTTAAGTTATTAAAGATCAAAGATTTTAATTATTTGTGAAAAAAATGCATGTTTTGAAGAGGTTTTTTGTAAATCACTAAAAAACTGCAAGTTTTTACAAAAAAGTAAATAGTAGTTTAATTCGTATAGCTTATATTCTAAAAATAAACTCTAAAATCACGCGCCTTTCGATTATTGAACTGCAACCCCTTCGCAAGAAAACCATCCCATATTCCCGGCTTAAGAGAGGGTTGTACTTAAAATAATTTAAATTAATTATTTGTCGACTATATATTGTTTAATAATTTATGAGCTCGCAAAATATACGCATCTCAATTATTGAATTGCCATTTTCTTTCTATAGTGCAGTCACTGAAGGTAAAAATCAACTATGACCTTCGATTTCGGTAAATTTCCATTCATTTTCACGAAAATTGGTGAGCGGATTTTGATACTATCAACTTTTTCTGGATCTTATTTTTCATAGGTATTTCTAAGTACTTTGACAAGTATTTAGTACCTAAGTGTTATAAAATGCATCTCTTTCCCGTTATTTAAGCTTGAACCCTTAGATTTGAACAGTCGCGGAAAAAAATATACATTTAATTACCAATAACTTACTTTAAATTAACATTAAAGGGTTTTTCAAGTAAGCAATTTCTTATATTTTTATTAGCTTCAATTTTAGTGATGAAAACTTTTTTGTAAAAACTTACAGTTTTTGAGTCATTTATGAAAAATTGCTCTAAAGCATGCATTTTCTTTCCAAAAATTAAAACATTTGATCTTTAATAACTCAAAAAGTATTGATTTATTTTAATCACATTATATAATAAATTTTACTTACAATTTGTCCCTCTCTCGATTTGTGGGGTTATCTTTAATAAAGTAATTTTCACTCCCGAGAAGGGGTGACATATACCCCAGGCTAAAACCCCAAGTTGTTATTGTCAATTCGTGAAAATAAATGGCGATTTACCGAAATCGAAGGTAATAGTTGATTTTTACCTTCAGTGACTGCACTATAGAAAGAAAATGGCAATTCAATAATTGAGATGCGTATATTTTGCAAGCTCATAAATTATTAAACGATATGTAGTCGCCAAATAATTAATTTAAATTATTTTAAGAACAACTCTCTCTTAAGCCGGGAATATGGGGTCGTTTTCTTGCGAAGGGGTTGTAGCTCTATAATCGAAAGACGCGTGATTTAAGAGTTTATTCTTAGAATATAAGCTATACGAATTAAACTACTATTAACTTTTTTGTAAAAACTTAAAGTTTTTCAGTGATTTACAAAAAACCTCTCCAAAACATGCATTTTTTTCACAAATAATTAAAATCTTTGATCTTTAATAACATAAAAAGTATTGACTTAATTTATTAACTTTATATAATGAATTTTGCTTTTAATTTGTTCTTTTATTGATTTGTGCATTTATTTTTTATAAAATAATTTTCACCCCCGAGAAGGGGCGGTATCCACCCTCAGGGTAAAGGCGCAAGGTGGTACCATGTCACCTTTGTTTCTTGACGTATCCTCTAACTACTGACCAATTTTCGTGAAAATCGATGAAGGTTCACCGAAATTGAAGGTAATCGTTGATTTTTACCTTCAGTGACTGCACTATACAAAATAAATTGCAATTTACTGATCTAAATGCGCGTAATTTGGAAGGTTATAAATTATTAAATGGTATGTAGTCGCCAAATAATTAGTTTAATGCATTTTAAGTACAACTTTCTCTTAAGCCGGGAAGATAGGGTGGTTTTCTTGCGAAGGGGTTGTAGCTCAATAATCGAAATGCTCTTGATTTAATAGTTTATTCTTAGAGTATATAAGCTATATGAATTATATCCGCAATACGATATATTTTAAGTTTTCTCAGCATCTTTCTCTTAAGTTAAATCAATTAAAGGGTTGTTTGGGGGTGAAGGGGATGAGCTCAAAAATCGAAAGTATATAATTTAAAGAGCTCATAAATAGCTCGTAATTCTGCCGCAAAAACCGATTCAATATTCCTATTTTTAAGTAGTGGGGGGGGCTGACTCAGCCCCCCCCACTAGGGTATTAAATTCCTGCTCAGTGGAACGAGCTCAAAATTTTTAGTTTGCGGAATATGAGAGCTCATAAATAGCTCATAAATCAGGGCTCTTTGTTTTTTAATTTTTGCAAGTGGGGGGGGGGGCCAGCTCAACACGGGTGATTAAAACTGTCCGATATAAAATAATATACCAGCTCGGCTCGTGGGATATTAATTGTTACTCTCAAATAATTTTACATCTAAATGGATAAAAATACACTTATAGAATAACTTTTTTAAATAGATATATAATTATAAAATATAAAAACAATAAAAATAAAAACGAATATCAAATAATTTTACATAAAAAAAAACAGTGACATTAGTGTACTGTATGGCCTTACAATCGGCAATCTATTTTTATTTTATAATGGATAAAAAGCTGAACCTTTACCATAATACATAAAAGCTTCACTAAATTCAAATAAGACATGCAATGCATGTAAATAAAGATGATAGTTGTTAAACGTGTAAAAAAGGAATCTACTCGTTCCATAGTAACAGTATATTATTAACATCACGTTATCACTTTGTCTCTGTTCTCGATTATTATATTTTATTGTATAGTATACCGGGTGGTGAATTGGAACACGGGCCATAGGAAACTCAATGTAAAATTCTAAACTGTTGAATTCCTGCTTCCCTAATTATTTTACAGCAAAAGTCATAAGAAACTATTTGTAGAGAATTGAAATCGGTATTGAAAACAACTGTTAATATTGTTCTATGAACAATAATTATTCAAAGTTTTGTAAAAATATATTACAATTTTCAGAGAAATACGCCAAAGTTACGCCACACACAGTGCAATAATGTGTATAAGATTGCATTCGGTGACAATGAATTTATTATATTAACAATTTGAACTGTCAATTTCTTTATTTATTTTACCATTTATTGTTTAAGTTGATCAGATACGCTCAGTTAAGGAGAAAGTATTAATAATAAAGATATTTTTGTCAGTCAATAGTGTGCTCACTGTCAGTTAAATAGTAACGTGTGGCCTAACATGCCCACACATACCTATGCGGTAAATACATTATATTTTTCAAAATTTTGGAATGTGTTTAAATCGTAGAACAATTGTAACTTCTGTTTTTAATACAGATTTCAATCCTCTACAAATAACTTCTCATGACTTTTGATATAACATAATTAGGGAAGCAGGAATTCAACAGTTTAAAATTTTACATTGAGTTTCCTATGGCCCGTTTTTCGATTCACCACCCTGTATAAGTTATTGTATCCACTGAATACATAGATAGTGAAATAATAATCCTATTAATTAAATAATTGAATACTTTACGCGTTTATACAAGTAACTGTTATCTAAAAATATTCAAAACCTGAACGAAAATAGCCATCTCTTATGTTGACGATGACGACATTGCTGTCAACCAATGTTTACATCCAGTGCATATCTCATGCGAATAAACTGTAAATTAGGTATAATTTCAAGATAAAAACGTAATTGCTTTTGACTACATGAGCAATGGCGTAGCCCAAACAGTCAATATGTCTCAAACATCTAACCAGGCTTTATCCTATGTATCAGTAGCGAAATCGATTCCACGGCCAGCATTTCCAACCAAGAGATACTGTTTCTTAAATTCGCAAAGAACCCAAAATTTTGTGTGCAATATTGAAGGAAGGGGTATTGAGGGTAGGATGTTTTTCTAAGAAATTTTCCATAATCTATAATTTAAGATAAAATTATTTTTATACCTGTTAATCGTCGAGCCGACCTGGGTGTTTTTAAAATATACCTGGGTATCATAAAGCACAAAAGGATTATAGTGAGCCGAGATGGGAATATCCCATAGGTTACCTTGCTCAATTGCCAGATAATTTTCGTTCAGTCAGTGATACATAAGTACAGTGTCAAAGTAGATGGGATGCACATATTTGATAGCTGACTATTGTTGGCGCATCAAGTGAAAATGCCCCCGATTTAAGTTTTAATATAATTTTAGAAAATAAAATTTTTACTTTATTTTCCTTGATATCTCCAATTTTGATGTGTATGACTTTTGGGGATATCCTACATCGTATAAAGTTGACGGGATAGAAAAAAATCTGAGATTATTTTTGGATTCAGAAGCAAAATATTAATTGAAAACAAGTCATAGATTTAAGACAATTAAATTGTTGTTCCCTGTGTTATTTTTCTAATACTGTGTTACACAGATTTGTTAATATTTCCCTTTATCTTTATTTGACTGTAAACTGGTTTAAAAAAATTTCCTTCCACCATATCTCCTCTAGCTTTGTTGGATAATGGTATTCTAACTAGCTAAATCATATTGTATAACAATCCCTCGAAATTGATACAGCATTCTCACAAAACATTAAAAATAAAATATAAAAATCTGGTAACCGAAAGACAACCTGTATAGACATAAACCACGCTTAATCTACTAAATACAGCCATCAGTTCGTCCGGTATTGATCAATCAATTTAAGCAGTGAATCAGGAAAGAAAGACATCAGAGCAAAGACCAGAGGAGAGCAGTCTCCCACTTGCTAGTTGATCGTGTGCATTTTTTAACCCTCGTCAGGAGATCCGCAGCAAGCGGGAGGGTGAATTTTTTTAGTCGTCCTAATTCCTTATCTAAATTCAGTAGACGTCACCGCTGAGGTTAGTAATGATTCGAAAATGCCCTTTTATTACGGGATTTAGTCAAATGACCACCAACTGCTATGTGACAGCGTTACATAGAGATCGATAAAAAGTAAAAGTTGAACATTATAAATATGTATTGTTATGATTTGTATTGTGTATACAATTTTAACGTTATAAACGTCATATGTTCACTAAACTATATTTAAATAATTATTTTTATTCAGATTTATAATGATTTTATTCATTTGTTAACTTTCTGTTCTGTTTTACAATTTTTCTTATAAAAATACACTGCACGTCAGAGAAAACGGGCACCCCAAAAAATGGGTCATTTTTGATGTCTCGTATCTTCTAAACCTCGTATCTGATTTAAGTATTTTTTTGAATATCTTTATTATTCTTTAACAATATCGCTGTAATAATATTGTTGCTAAACAGGTAAATTTTCATTGTATACCAGGTGTACGAATCAAACTGTGTTTTTTTTTCTCAAAGTTCGCAACACCCTGTGGAATATTCTAGCATTTATAAAATACTGAAATTAAATCAAAACTATAGCCTCAGATTTTCTTAACATTCTCTGTTTTGATTCATTCGCTTAGGTTGGATAATACAAAAGTTAGGTACTTTAACAACTAGCCATGTTCTTCATCAGTAGAGGGTATTTCTAAATAAGTGCGATAAATTTTAAGGGCTAATTCTGCATGAAAAAATAATCACCGTTTGCTCTATAAACATATTATGTCCTCAAATGCTTGGTTTCCGAGATATGGGTTGTTGAATTTTTACTTACAAACTGACGATTTATTTATTGCTCTAAAATCGGTTGAGATATGCAAATGAAATTTGGTAGGTTTTAAGAGATAGTTATTGCGCATTTTTTGACATGCAACTAAAAATTTTATATTTACCATTGGCGCGCATACCAATGGTGAATATAAAATTCTTAATGGTATGTCAAAAAATGTGCAATAACTACGTCCCATCCCACCGACCCACCAAATTTTATTTGCATATCTCAACCGGTTTTAAAGCAATAAATAAATCGTTAGTTTGTAAGAAAAAATTTAACATCCCGTATCTCGGAAACGAAGCATTTACGGACATACATTTATAAAGCAAACTGTCATTATTTTCTAATGCAGAATTATTCCTTAAAGTTTGTCGTACTTATTTAGAAACACCCTGTACTGATGAAGAACATGGCTAGTTGTTAAAGTACTTAACTTTTGTATTATCCAACATAAGCGAATGAATAAAAAAACAGAATGTTAAGAAAACCTGAGGCTATAGTTGGATTTTAATTTCAGTATTTTACAAATACTAGAATATTCCACATGGTGTTGCGAACTTTAAGAAAAAAAACACGGTTTGATTCGTACACCCGGTATACAATGAAAATTTACCTGTTTAGCAACAATATTATTACAGTGGTATTGTTAAAGATTAGGGCTATAAGGTATTGAAAAAATTACGTCAATCGGACATGAGATTTAGGAGAAACGAGACATCAAATATGACCCATTTTTTGGGGTGTCCGTTTTCTCTGACGCGCAGTGTATTTGGCGATCAATAAATATTTTGTTCTTATCTTTTCAATTCTCTTCTATCCTTATCTTTCCCCTGCATGTAACACATTATTGTAGCTTATTTAATCACAGTCCTATTAATTTCAATGGCTCTATGCCACACTCCATATTTGTCAGTTGGCAAATCCAGGGCCCGGATTACGTACACTCGATACGCATCGTATCCGGCATGTTTTACCGTAGCGCCTTATGGGAAAACATGGCGGATACGATTCGTATCGAGTGTTCGTAATCCGGGCCCTGATTTGCCTTATTAGACCAGTAAGGATCTGTGAAAAAACGTCTAGTTTTGGATGTGAGAGGTGGCATTCGAATTTTTGCAGATAAAGTTAGATGACACCTTCAGTAGTAATAATTGACTTATGCTCCTTCTCAAATATTCCCGGAACATTAATAAAAAAATTAAAATATTTAAAAATTTCGAAAAACATCGTTTTTTTTCCGCTTTTTTTGCTTATAACTTTAAACCGATTCGTTTTGGAACAAAGTCGTATAGAAATAAAATAAAGATAATTGAATTTTGTATGATATACGACTGGTCAAAAATGTTTACGGCGTTATCTTTTCTGCAATATAGCAATAAATACAAAATAAGGGGGCAAAATACGCCTGTTGTTATTCAATGTTTCTTAACCACTTTGGTGGCACTTAAAACCTTAGTAATTCGCTCAGAAAATTCTTATAACTTACTTAAACGTTCTACCAAATTTCATTAAAATCGACCTAATACATTTTGCGTAATAAATTTGCAATATAAATGTTTTTAAAAAAGTTCAAATTATTTAAAATCTTTCTGAACAAAAAGTAGACCATTTAGAAGTTGGCTAATTTTTTTACATATAAAGAGATGCTCTACCTATCTAATACACTTTACAGAATTAAAATTGGATTATTTAAGAGGCCTCAGAAATTTTTTAAACTTATGAACAATTTTTGGGCTTAGAAAAAATAGATTTGTTTAATAATGAAAAAAATTAATTTTTAGCAATGCAAATAATTAAAACCGCTATAATTTGACTTAAACTTTCAAATGCTGTCAGCAGAATTGCTATTTTATTTTTTAATCAAAAGTTATTCGCCTTCAAAAATTGCAATTTTTCGATTTTTTGAAAGTTCCACCGCGTTTATCTCGAAAACTATGCATCCTACGAAAAAACTTGTAACAACATTTTTTGCTTAGAATTACCCAAGAAATACAAAAAAATGTTTTATTTTGCGAAAATCGATGTTATGTAATTCCTCAAGTTCTTTGTTTTTAACAAACTTATCGACATCCGGATCAACTGTTAACCAAAAAATTCGTGTTCTACGAGTCAAAATACATAAAAAAAACTTGGGTAAGTCCATCTAAATAAAGAAGCCCGTATCACCCCATCCTGGCCACAGCACTAATCTGTTTATAAGCCAAAAAATTGTTTATAACTTTAAAACATTACTGAGGCTGCTTAAATAATCCGATTTCAATTCTGTAAAGTGCATTAGATAGGTGGAGTGCTTCTTTATATGTAAAAAATTGACAAAACTTTGTATGTTCTAGTTTTTATTGTGGAAGATTTTAAAAAATTTTAATTTTTTAAAAAATGTTTAGGTTGCAAAATTATTATTCAAAATCTAGTAAGTCAATTTTAATAAAATTTGGTGTACGATTTTAGCACATTACAATAATTTTCTAAGCGAATTAGGAGGTTCCAAGTGTAACCTAAGTGATGGAAAATCATTGAATAAAGACAGGCTTGTTTTGCCCCATTATTTTATATTTATTGCTATTTTGCAGCAAGGGTGATAAATTAAGACATTTTTAACCAATCGCATCTGATAGAAAATTTAATTATCTTTGTTTTATTCCTGTACGACTTTGTTCCAAAATGAATCGTTTTAATTTAAAACTTTTAAGTAAAGAAAGTAGAAAAAAAAAACGAAATTTTTTGAAATTTTCAAATATTTTATTTTTTTTATTAATGTTCCGGGCATATTTGAGAAGGAGCATAAGTCAATTATTATTAGCGAAGTTATCACATAACTTTACCTGCAAAAATCCGAATGCCACCTCTCACATCCACCTAAAAACAGGTCCTTACTGGTCTATATGCCATGTCAACCTCAGTTAAAATGTTAGGGAATGTTTTTATAATATCTGGAGTCTACTTAAGGCGGTGTTTCTTTGCAAATTCCTTTATATCCTATAATATTTCTTGGGTTTTTCTGGACTAATATTAGTTTTTTGTTCCCCTTTTCCGTAGGGGCTTCTTGAAGACTTTTAAAAACGTCGTCGCCGAAAAACCTTCAATCACGTGGATAAATCTACAAAAACAACTAAAAACTGCAGTTGCCTTCAATATAGTAGGTTTCTGGAGACAAATTCGATACGGAATATAGCTTGCTCTGATAGATCCCGAGTTATGGATGAGCAACAGAATAGATATATAAATTCTTCTATGTCTGTACCAGCCCTCCAAAGAGACATCATGCATGCTACAGAAGTCAGAGTATTGTTGGTTACAATAAGAAGAGTTTTAGAAAAATACAAAAATAGACGGTTTAGTTTTGATTTAAATCTGTCTCCTGCCATCCCCCGATAGCGCTATTTCTAGGTCTACCTTTTGTCAAGGAGGCTATGCAAGAAGACAAATTTAAATCAAAACTTCCGTAGTTCTCGGTATACAATAAAACTATTTATACCGGAGTAAGGTTAGAACGCCCTCTAACGGGGAATAAGTGAAATAAATGGCGACTCGATTCTAGTTTTCTGTTGACCTAGATATCAAAATATCAACAGGCACCGCTGGGAAATATTCCAAAAATGCGGTTCAGAGAAACTATATGAAACGAGTCTTTGTACTCTTATACAGAGTATGGCATTAGTAAAAATACAAAAATATAGACGTCTATTTTTGTATTTTTACTAATGCCATACTCTGTATAAGAGTACAAAGACTCGTTTCATATAGTTTCTCTGAACCGCATTTTTGGAATATTTCCCAGCGGTGCCTGTTGATATTTTGATATCTAGGTCAATAGAAAACTAGAATCGAGTCGCCATTTATTTCAAGAGTTTTAGAATTTTAGAGTCAGGTTTGAGGAGTCGCCGACCAATAAGAGTTTCTGAGTAACAACCTAGACATATTTTGCACCGCCTCCAATGGGCTGAAGAACATATATAGCTGCCTCAACAGTTTCGTAATTTTGTGTTTTCTTCAGACGAGATCAGAATCTGTTTAAATAGTGATAGCCGGTGAATTCGTGTTTGGCGAGAGCCAACACGAGCTGCACAACTGACCGTCCGGTACTTCCTTTCGCTGGAGGCGTGTTATCTTTTGGGCAGTTATTATGGCAAATGGACGCACGGAATTGGTGGCTATTGACGGGAGTCTAACGTGACGGGTTTTTTTTAACCTCATGTGAGATTAAGTGGCGAGGAGCTATGAGTGAAAATTTTGTATTTATGGATGATAATGCCAGCCCACATAAGACTCAAGCGATTAAGACAGAAAGAATTCGCAGTCGGAGTGGCCTGCGATATCTCCAGACATGAACCTCATTGACCATGCATACGATGTGCTCTCCAGAGCTGTTTATGTCCAAAGGAATTCTTCTAGATCCCATCATAAACTTACAACTGCCTGTAAAGAAGAATGGAAGAATTTGCCTCGAGAAATGATTTATCGACTTCTTGTTAGCAGTATTAGATCTCTCGAATCCAGGCTTACATCGTTGCCCCTATTTAAAATACACGAAATTAAAACTATTACATTTTAATTAGAAATATTGTTTTATTTTTATTTCTTTATTTAAACAGTATCTCTTTTAAAACAAAAAATATCTGTCAACATTGTTATTTTTTTTACAATTGATCCATAAAAGTAGTTTCTGAAAACAGTTGTTATAACATAACATACATATAGTTTCAAAAGTTATGCATCACCCCTCGTATTCACGATGTTTACGCTTTTATAAAGCCGTATGGTAGGGGAGCCCAAGCGGGGATTTTTGCAGTCACTCGAGCGCGTCAGATTAGCATATGGGGAGAAACCTGGTACCCTGCAGATGTACCTCTACCATATATTGGCTCTTAATACAGGGAGTTCGTTAAGGGGGGCCCGAAAAAAAATCTGTCCTTAAAAAAACTCGAAATTGTCAGATTAAGATAAGGTAAGTTAAGTACAGTCAAAGGAGTGTATATTTATAAAATCTGACGATTTGAGCCGAGCGTAAGGAAATGGGTGAGTCCCAAAGTTTTACAAGAAAAAATCGAATATTTCGCAAAATGAATGATAGATCGAAAAACTAAAAAATATGTGCTCAATATTTTTTTGAAATCTATCGAATGATACCAAACACGACTTCCCACGGAGAGGTGTGGGGGGTAAATTTAATATTTTAAATACGAATACCGCGATATTTCGCGAAATGAACATCAGATGGAAAAACTGTAAAATGGACTTATTTAATATTTTTGAAAAATCTATCGAATGGCACCAAACACGACCCAGGTGTGGTGTGGGTTACTTTAAAATCTTAAATAGGAGCCCCCATTTTTTTATCGCAGATTTAGATTCCTTACCTAAAAATAAGTAACTTTTATTCGAAACATTTTTTCGAATTATGGATAGATGGCGTTATAATCGGAAAAAACGATGGTTGAAAATGGAAAATTAAATTAAAAACTGGCAAGCGCCCACTAAAATGAAAAACTTTACTTGACTTTTTTTGGTTTTAGGACCTACTCTTCACAACCCAATAGGTCCCCATAACGCTTGAGTGACTGCACATTTAGCATACTTTGCTCCCCTACCAGTATCTTTATCACATATTTAATGGGCCTTTTTTATAAAAAATATACCATTTTTGGTTTTTTTATTTTATTGGATTACCCATTTAATTGACCTGGTTTTGCCAAGGTGTAAACATTTGAAAAATTTATTCTGGTGAAATTTTTGAAAACGTGATTAAAAATGAATCGTACTTTAAGTTCTGAGTTGGACCGTATAAGAATTATCGATTTAGTTGAAGAAGGCCATGCACAGCGGTTCGTGGCGGAAAGAGTGGGTGTTTCTCAGAGTGATGTCTCCCGGATATGAAATAGGTTCCTGGAGACAAACTCGATACGGAATAGAGCTCGGTCTGGTAGACCACGAGTTACCAATGATCGACAGAATAGATATATCAGAATTTCCATCCGTAGATATTCTTCGATGTATGTACCAGCCCTCCAAAAAGAATTCAGGCATGCTACTGAAGTCAGAGTATCGTTGCCTACAATAAGAAGAAGAATTTTATACTCAGGTTTGAGGAGTCATCGACCAATAAGGGTTCCTCAGCTACAACCTAGACATGTTTTGGACCGCCTCCAGTGGGCTTAAGAACACATAGAGCTCCCCCAACTGTTTTGGAATTTTGTCCTTTTTTCAGACGAGACCAGAATCTGTTTAAATAGTGATAACCGGCGAATTTGTGTGTGACGAGAGCCAACAAGAGGTGCACAACTAACCACACACGAATTCGCCGGTTATCACTATTTAAACAGATTCTGGTCTCGTCTAAAAGAAGCCCAAAATTTCAAAATTGTTGGAGAGCTGTATGTGTTCTTGAGCCCACTGGAGGCGGTCCAAAACATGTCTAGGTTGTAGCTAAGGAACTCTTATTGGTCGACGACTCCTCAAACCTGAGTCTAAAATTCTTCTTCTTATTGTAGCCAACGATAATCTGACTCCTTTAGCATGCCTGAATTCTCTTTGGAAGGCTGGTACAGACACAGAAGAATTTCTACAGATGGAAATTCTGATATATCTATTCTGTCGATCATTGGTAACTCGGGGTCTACCAGTCCGAGCTCTATTCCGTATCTAGTTTGTCTCCAGGAACCTATTTCATATCCGTGAGACATCACTCTGAGAAACACCCACTCTTTCCGCCACGAACCGCTGTGAATGACCTTCTTCAACTAAATCGATAATTCTTATACGGCCCAACTCAGAAATTAAAGTACGATTCATTTTTAATCACGTTTTTGAAAATTTCATCAGAATAAATTTTTCAAATGTTTACCACCTTGGCAAAACCAGGTCAATTAAATGGGTAATCAAATAAAATAAAAAACCAAAAATGGTCTATTTTTTATAAAAAAAAAAGGTACATTAAAGTTCATAAAGGTACATAAAAGCGTAAACATCGTGAATGCTAGGGGTGATGCATAACTTTTGAAACTATGTGTATTTATAATATGTTGAAAATAGCGAAACTTTTGTGTGATGCATATGCATAACTTTTGAAACTATTTTTGTAATAAATAATAAATATAATTAAATAATGAAATACACTGTGCTATTTTCATTTCTTACTACATCTTCTAGTACGCTACTGTCGAGGATGTCATTAAGAATATGGTTTGTCTCATCAATTTTCGAAAATTGACAGACTATCTAAACACACAAAGACACTCGTAAGCTAACCGTTTTAATAATAATGAAGCAGACAGCAGCATTTTATATGGTAATAAGAGCACTAACTTCAGCATATAAATAAATTAGCGGGCAAATAGTTATATAAATAATCCATTTAATACCAGCTCTCAACATCCTTGATTTGTTGTTCTCAGACACGATATCGGCTCCTTCTGTTTTATGCATTTTATGCGTGAGGTGAGGAGCTTCTTATTAAGCGCTATTTTATGCCCAGCGCTCGTTTTGTTGCTAACTTAATGCGCAATCTGCTTTCTCTTGTTAATCAACGATAAATGATACAAACAAGATGAATAATTAACGCCTCGGTTAACAAGAGGATGAAAAATTACGTTTATGTTAATTTCACCAGTCTAGTTAATAGTAAAAAGCTATACTTAATGAAAAGTCCATGAAAATATAAGTATAAAAAGTTTAACTTTAACATAAGACTTTGGAAATACATACTCAAAATACAAGCTAAACAAATTTTGAATATTATGTTTATATGGGATTAGCCACAACCAGATGAATCAGATCAGATGAATATCATTTGATATTCCATGGCAAGTGTGAAGAGTGTTAGGAGAGCAGGGCCCCGTAACCGAACGTGCAACGCGTGCGACGCACGCGGGCGCAACCCCGAAAGGGCGCCAAACGGAAAGTTTGGTAAATAAGAAATATTTATTTTAAATAAGATCATTTTTTTATACAATCATAATTAATTTTAATTTTTTCAAAGACTCATAGAGAAATCTCAAAAATCAAATATTGTGTAATTACTGAAAAAATGATAAGTAAAATCTTATTTTATATTTGGTGTTAATAAACAATTACTACTATTATTGTATTTTTAAAAACAGTATAATATCCAATATCTGTTTTTCAGTATTAATGTTTTCTAAAGTAAAAAATAATATGTAGGGTATGGTGCATAGTTCCAAATATTATTCAATAATTATGGACTGTACCCCGGATTCGAGTCGTACAAAGCAAATAAGCCTAATTTTTGCGTTATGTTGTATTAAACGATAATTTTTAAAAAAGTTCAAATACAAGAGAGTTTTTTAGCTTCTCGAATAATATTTGACACTACAGGGGAAGGGTTATTTAATTTTGTAGTTGAACTACTCGTATTACAAAATTTAAATTTAAAAGACATGAGAGGTCAAGGGTGTGATAACGGTGCCAATATGCATGTATGATAAGGGTAGGATAATCTTCCAGCTTTTTGTTCCACGCGCTGCACATATCTTAAATTTAGTAATGAATGATGCTGCTAAAGTGTCCAATAAAATAGTAAACTTGTTTAATATAGTACAATAGTACTAGTATAGTAAAATATAGTACTTTACTTATTTTTCTATTCCTCCACAAAAAGATGGGATATTATAAAACTACATGTTCCTGAGTTAAATCTAAAACCCCTAAGGCTGTGGTCTCCAACACCCGCTGTAGGCTGCGTACCACGTCACGCCGTAGGAAAATTATTCATTTTCGTTGGTACTTTTAAGAAACTTTAAAGGACAAAAATTATCTTACAACCGAAAATAATTAAAAAAGAGTAATCCTAAAACAAATTCAAATTATGGGGTGAACTGAAGTGACCACCGACTTAGCCAGAAGTATTCAATAGACGCCGTAGTTGGAGACCATCGACTAAGTGATGGTCGAGTAGGATAGAAGCTATGTAAAGCCATATAAATTTCATATAAGTAATTAAAATTTGTGAGAATCTTAGAAATATAGCAGCTAAATGATAAGTACCTTCAACATAGAAATTAGACAGTATTAGAATAATTGATCAAGTCCTAAGTTCGTTAAATAGTAGATTTGATGTGATGTTCGGTTATGATCATTTTTTTATTTTTTAGTGATATTATTAAATTAAGTGACCATGATATTTAAAAAAAAACTGTCTTGCTCTTTAACAAAAGCTAGATCCAGTAAAAACTGTACTTTACTACTAAAAACTCTTAATAATAAAATATATATTTGAAAATATGTAACTACATCTCTACCAAATATCACTTTTTCAATGAGAATCCTCCTCACTTTAACTGTGTCTGTTGCTTCTAGTGGTGAGAGATCATTTTCAAAATTAAAGTTATTAAAAATTATTTGAGTTCTACTGTGGTAGAAAAATGGAGTTACTACAAATAAAATGATATCTTTGGATGATGAAATGATTGTGAAATAGATGGAGATGCATGCAGTAGATTAGAGGAGAGATGGATGAAATGGAAGAAAGCGAGTGGTGTATTGTGTCACAGAAAAATTTCAATGAAGCTGAAGGGAAAACTCTATAAAACAGCTATAAGGCCGGCAATGATGTACGGATCTGAATGTTGGGCAGTTAAAAAGAAAGAAGAGCAACGAATGCACGAAATGTGGAAATGCGGAAATGAGAATGCTTAGGATAGATGAGTGGAGTGACAAGGAAGGATAAGATTAGGAATGAATATATTAGCGGAAGTCTAAGGGTGGCCCCAATTGATGCCAAAATGAGAGAGCAAAGATTAAGATGGTTTGGTCATGTTCAACAATTCAACATCAAGTTGTATGTCACCCAATGCGAAGAATTTTAGAACAGCAGGTTCCTGGGAGAGGTATAAGAGGAAGGCCAAAGAAGACCGGGTCTAGACACTTAGGCAGAATATTTAGGTAAAGGGGATTAGTATTGATATGACCCAAGATTGAAACTTGTGAAGAAATGCAATTAGGGAAGTCGACCCCGCATAGGGATAAAAGCAAAGAGAATGTTGATGATGGGATTAAGCCACAATCGATTAAAATGAAAATTACATTTTATCTAATGTTTAACGTTTCGATTTCGGACGAGACTTTCAGTATCAGTAGATCTGCTGTAGATCAGTTCTCTCGCCTGATTAACTGACTTATCGTTCTTGACTTGCAGATTTCTGAATACTACCCTACCAAGTGTACAGTAGGCTTTGTAGATTTTCTCCTTTAGATTCCTGCGCAGGGTTTTCCATTTATAAAGTAGGCCTGGAGGCCCCCTTCTCAATTTTTCTTTTTAACATAGACCAGTTCTGTGACAAATTCTGGCTCAGCGATAAAGACAGAAAGCTTCTTGAATTCGACCAGTGCCAAACTCAGTCCATACCAAAGATTGCCCAGCTCCTCAATCGACTTCTTAAGCAGTGTAATATAGTATTCACGTGGATTAAAGCTCATATTGGACTAGAAAATAATGAAAAAGTAGATCAGACAGCATTTTCAGTGGCGATGAAACATTGAATGATATTGGACTTCAAGAATATATAACCATAAGTAAAACCAGATTACATGATAACTGGAAACTCCAATGGAATCAATACTGTGTAAATTGTCCGACAAGGTATACTCTTTTACATCCGAAAATCCCGACAGATTATTGTCATAAAAATTTAGATTTTTCAAGACACGATATTGTTACTATCTCTCGACTAAAATTTGGCCGTGCCTGTTATCCCGCACATCTAGTATACAGGGTGTCCAGAAACTCTACCGACAAACAAAGACAGGAGATTCGTCAGATAATTTTATGACAATTTAACCCAATTCACCTTGTCCGAAAATGCTTCCTAAGGGAGCTAGAGCTCTTTGAAGATGGCGCCATGTAATTAGTTTTTCTTAAATATCTCCAGAACGCTTCTATTTAGAAAAACGAAAATTGGTATACATATTTACTTTCCTGAAATGAATCGATTCCATTCATTGCGAATTTCTAGTACCGGTCATAGGCGTACGTTTTTGGTAGGGCAACGGTTATTTTATTGCATAACTTTTTTGTCTTCAACTTTTAAGCATTTTTGATACTGGATTATTAAATTGTGAGGTATTTTAGTACTAAAAGGTACTCTTACTTTAAGTCGATAGGATACACCGTTTTCTAGAGAAATCGATTTGAAAGTTTTAAGTTTTGGGAATTTGAAAAAAAAAGTTAAAAAAAATTAAAAAAAAACGATGTATTTTACCAACTTAAAGCAAGAGTAACTTTTAGTACTCGAATATCTCATAATTGAATATTCTAGTGTCAAAAATATTTAAAAATTAAAGACAATAAAGGCATGCTATAAAATAACTGTTGACCTACCCAAAACGGACGCCTATGACCGATACTAGAAATTCGCCATTAATGAAATCGATTAATCTCTGGAATATAAATAAATGTACCAGTTTTCATCTTTCTAAATAGTTTATTTTTGAATCTTTTTTTTTTTAATTCAAGGAACGAAAAATTTTCAAATCGATTTTTCTAGAAAACGGTGTATTCTATCGACTTAAACTAGGAGTACCTTTTAGTACTAGAATAACTCACAATTAAATAATTCAGAGTCAAAAATGCTTAAAAATTAAAGACAAAAAAGTTAGGCGATAAAATACCCGTTGCCCTACCCAAAACGGACGCCTATGACCTGTACTAGAAATTCGCAATGGATGGAATCGATTCATTTCTGGAAAGTAGATATGTATACCAATTTTCGTTTTTCTAAATAGAAGCGTTCTGGAGGTATTTAAGAAAAACTAATTACATGACGCCATCTTCAAAGAGCTCTAGCTCCCTTAGGAAGCATTTTCGGACTAGGTGAATTGGGTTAAATTATCTTAAAATTATCTGAGGAATCTCCTGTCTGCGTTTGTCGGTAGAGTTTCTGGACACCCTGTATAAAATCAATATAGTACAGTCGGATTTGTGCGAAAATTGCCATACAATAAGTGACTTGGATCATATATTTTTTGCATGTGACAAATATGTGACAAAAAGAAATTTGTTGAATATGAAACTATTATATCCCTCATATAATCTGATGAACTTACTAGCTTTGAACAAACCGTCAATCTTTAGGATTCTGCTAAATTATGTTAAGTCGTGTAAATTGAAACTTTAAATTATAAAATTAGTCGTGTAAATTAATAATACCCCGTATCCCTACTTAGTATGTGGTTAGTCACCCTGAACGATCTGGGTGCGAAAAGTTTTTTTGAAGTTATACTTCTTTAGGCGCGATTGAGAGTAAAATTTCATAATACTACGCGCATGCGCACACAGACAGTATGGCGTTTAGTTGCTAAAATCTTTCTAGTTATGTATAAATATATCAGTGCAAGAAAAGGTGCGAAAAGAATATATTAGTGTTTTAGTAAATATATTTATTATAATTTTTGTGTCTTTGGATTTGTCTTCCTCAGGAGTAAGATAAGTATTCTTAAAACATTGTATTATATATTTATTATACATCACGTTTTCTGTTTGTTACCGTGAATTGTCATTAGGTACGTTCAAACCGATACAGCCACAGTCTTCGTAGCGTATTTGGTATAGCATTCGGCCAGAGATCGAGAGGTCTTGAGTTCGAATCCAGTGCAATCCTATACTTTTTTTTATTTTTTTTTAAAGCGGTAAGCACAAAATTAGTTTGGTGTTTAAAAAAAATTAAAACAAACTGTTTAAAGTATATTTATTTTTAAGAAATCATATAATAGAAGTATAACTTCTAACGTGCGTACAAAGTACACACACACATTCTTTTTTTTTCCCTTACCTACCCTGGATTGTTTTTGTAATGGATTCGGAGATGGATTCGTAATGGTCTTGGTGTATGGTGAGGCGTCGATTTCAAGAAGTGTTGCTGGCTAAATGGGCGCAGCTCCCAAAGGCCATAAAAGAAAAAAAAAGTCAGTACTAGATCAATGCTTTAAATGAGGATCTTTAAAATTGAGGAACACCGCCGCTGCCCTAAGGGCCTGCATGGAGAGTTTCTAGCAATTTGCTTTGTACCAAGTCTGTATGTTCTTGGCTCAATATAGAATCGGGATGGCGTTTGTGTATTATCGCCATCCTGATACCCCTCGCTGCCTCGCTATATCGCTCATACTCGCTCATCCCTTTCGAAATCATTTTACGCTTCTTGGCTTGATCTTTTATCTCCAATGATCCTGATTTCCTTCTCTTTCTTTGGAATATCTTCTCAACAGTCTTAGTTTTCTTGTGAAAATTTTCAAGTCTTTTTCAAGCATTTCAGCCTTTCAAGTCTTTTCTGCCAGATCTTCTCCTTGACCATCTTCCTCCTCTGGGCCTACGAAAGGCTTTTTGTCTTGAGTTCGATCTATAACTGCATTATCAAGAGTTTAATAACCTAGGAAAAGTTGCTGTGAATAGAATAAGATGGGTCGATGTGGTAGCCAACATCTCTAGAAGATAAGCACCATTACAAGAAGGAAAAGTTGTAGAACAGGCACAGACAAAGAACTAGAGATATATTGTGAAGCACAACACGGTATGAGAAGCGGAAAAAGAAAAATATGGAGTTATTTATTATTCTAATAAAATTCTATGATGCCCGACATGGAGTGACTCGTCTTCTACAAGAAATATAAAGCCTTGTCCCTCTATCTAACCGTATTGAAAATTTATTACTTTTTATTCATGTCCTTATTTCTCTTATTTATATTTTAATTAAAGTTTCATAACAAATAAAAATATACAAAAGATTAAATGATTTATGTCTCTTTCACTCGCCCGGAATATATCGATTGAACGTGATTATAATGAATACTGTATCATTACTTTTATTTAAATCGTCAACCAGAAAGCTCATAGATATATAATAGCTGATAACGGATATATATCCCCTATTTCATTTATAGATATTAGGTATTTAAATATTTCAGTTGGTACCTCTTAGCACGCAACATAATGGTCTTCATTAAAAGGACTAAAATATTGGTTAGATTGTAATCGTCGTTCTAGGAGAAAGGGAGCGTTTTTAAATTTTAAATGACTTTTACATCAATGTTTTATTGAGGTTATGAAACCATGGCTTCTTGTGTTTAATGACAGTGAGGTTGACATTTTTATTATGCGTAATAGTGGTATAGTGTCTTTCATAAAGAAATTTTCAGTGGCGTAGAATTTCCTTTTCATTACCTCATACTTTATTTTCAAAAAGTTCTTATGATACGAACAAATAATAAAAAAAAATATCTTACACAATTTGGTTTTCGTGAGGTCAAATCGACACAAGATATTAATGCGTTTGTAACTGGTAAACTAGCAAAAGAAATTGATCAAAAAAGCCTGCTTTGTGTATCTTTGTTGATTTGACTAAAGCTGTCGATACAGTTAGCCACCCGGAACTTCTTGCAATACTAGAGAGAATTGGCTTAGCAGGAACTGCACTAGAACTTATGCTGTATTATCATTAAAGCAGTATTCAATGTGGTTAAATATTAGGAGGAGCAGGCAAAGTAAAATTTTCCATTTTAATAGGGACTTTCTATATTTTTTAATTTAATTTTCCATTTCCAACAATGATTTTTTTCGATTATAACGCCATCTATCCATAATTCGAAAAAATGTCACGAATAAAATTTGTTTATTTTTACGTAAAAAACCCAAATCTGCAATAAAAATTTGGGGGTCTCATTTAAGGTTTTAAAATAACCCCCAGTCCACCACCGTGGGAGTCGTGTTTGGTACCATTCGATAGATGATTCAAAAACATATTGAAAGTGTATTTTGCAATTTTTCAATCTGATGTTCATTTTGCGAAATATCGCGGAGTTTGTATTTAAAATTATTAAATTTACCCCCCACCCCTCTACACGGGGGGCATGCTTAGTACCATTCGACAGCTTTTTGAAAAATATTGAAGACGTATTTTTTAGTTTTTCGATCTGACGTTCATTTCGCGAAATATTTGCCTTTTTTGTGAAACTCTTTGACTCACCCATTTTCTTACTCAATCGCTCCTTGCTCAAATCGTCAGATTTTTGAAATATACACTCTTTTGCATGTACTTAAACCTTATCTTAATGTGATAATTTCGACTATTTTTAAGAATAGATATTTTTCGGGCCCCCCTTAATGAACTTCCCTGTGTTAAGAGCTGGTAGAGGTACATCTGCAGGGTACCAGGTTTCTCCCCTTATGATAATCTGACGGGCTCGAGTAACTGCAAAAATCCCCGTTTGGGCTCCCCTTCCATAAAAAAAATAACATGAACAAACTAAAGAAGAAAGAAAAATAAGAAAAATACCATCAAGAAACAAACTAAAAATATTAGAATTGAGAAGTAGAAGGAAAAGGAGAAGGGGAACGCCCAGAAGGAAATGGATAGATCAGCTAGAAGAAAGAGAAAGAAATAAATAAAAAATATTAAAGAATTAAAGACTATCGCCAAAAATATAAATGCATTGAAAAAATTATTAAAGGAAGAACCGTAATCTGAATAAAAAATAAAAAATTACTTATATTTATTATGTTAAAATAAAAATAAAATAAATACTATCATTTACGAGAAAATTCTCCTATATTATCTATTTATGTCATTTCTATGAAGTGTTTTTTATATTTATTTATATTTATATTTCTTTTATTACTTTTGGTATCTCATCAGTCACCCTCGACTTCTTCTTGTTTACATAATGTTTGTATTTTTTTAGTTTTCGTGACCTTGACTATTTTATCTATTTTTTATAATATAAGCAATTTACCAAATACAGTAGAACCCTGCAAATCCGAATCCCCGATAATCCGAACCAACAAAAAGTGAAAAAAATTTAAATCTTCAAGACAAAAACTTAAAACATGTTTATTATGCAGAGTAAAACCAGAATATTGAATAACGTATAGGATTGATAGGACTTGTAACATTTCAAACTTAAAATAAATACATACTTTATAATATGTAGTGCGTATAACGGTTAAAAAGAAACTTACGTTGATTTTCTTGTAGTCAACTTGTGTCCAAAAATATTGTCCTAACTTTTGCGAGAACGTTTGCAGCACTAAAGCGCATTCTTAAAGAAGTCGATAACTGTCTTCTGGTGCATGGAAGTGTAGCAACATTGACCGAGAACGCAGCACAGTTCTGCTCCACGTAAGGTAGATCCACATCCAGAGCTTTAGTAAAATTTGCATGTGACACTCGATATGGTAGGGAAACTTCTTCCTGGCTTTCTTCATCTTCATTAGAATTACCTTCAGGTTGAACCAAGTTTACAATATCTTCATTCGTAAATTTTTGGAGCCCATTGTCGTCAGCTTCAATCCATTCTGTAATTGCACTTTCTTTTTCGTTTTCACATCCTGGAAGTTATTATACAACTTCTACGAGGTCGTCTTGTAATGGAGCTTGGAAATTTATTTATATAGCATATGGCTTAAGTACATCACAAAATAGTGGAGTCACTGAAGGTGGAAATGAGCTATTACCTCCGATTTCATTGAACCTCCATCGATTTGCATGAAAATTGGTGAGTGGTTAGAGGATATCTCAAAGAACAAAGATGACATGGTGCCAACTCGCGCTTTTACCCTGGGGGTGGATGCCACCCCTTCTCGGGCGTGAAAATTATTTTATTAAAAATAACCCCATAATTCGATAGAGGGACAAATTTCAAGCAAAATTTGTTATATAAAGTTATTAAAATAAATCAAAACTCTTTGAGTTATTAAAAAGCAAAAATTTTAATTTTTCTTGAGCAAAATGCGTGGTTTTAATTAATTTTTCATCAATAACTCAAAAAGTGTAAGTTTTTACAAAAAAGTTATTATTATCAAAATTGAAGCTAATAAAAAATGAAATAAACCCCTTACCAGAAAAACCTTTTAGTGTTAACTAAAAGTGAGTTATAGGTAATTGAATGTATATTTTTTTCGGCGAGTAAAAAACTCTAAGTATTCAAGCTGAAATAACGGGAAATTGATGCATTTTATAACATAAACTTAATAAACATTTGTCAAAGTACATAAAAATATCTATCAAATGAGCCCCCTCACATGTTGATAGCGTTAAAATTTATGCTCCAAAATTTTTTCAAAATTTATCTTTAAAAAATTTTTCCAAAAAATGTTATTGTTTTTTTTTTTAATAACTCCGTTCGTGTTTACGGTATCAGGTTTACCTAAAAACAGTGTGAAAGTCAATTCCAAGCGCTATTTAAGCACGTTGAACCTAATCTTCTAAACCCCTTACTTTTTTAAAAAATAAAAGGTTAAATGACCCCGATTGCATGGTTCCCACAGCAAAATTTAAGATTTAAACGTATCTATCTCGGTTATTTTTTTGCCCTATAGAAATAGTAAAACAGGTAAAATATTTGAAACAGAAAAAACTAAAATTTGGTTATATATAACTTTTTACATATATTGAGTAGTTTTGGAGTTATTATCAAAAGAATATGAGAATTACAATAATTTTAAAAATTATGGTTTTTTTAAATTACATCTTATTTTCAAAAATATGCATTCTAAACAGGTCAAAATTATAGAAAACATTACTTATGCTAATATAAAGAAGTTCTTGTAAGGATTACTATAAATTTAATTTTTGTGGAAATTGCGTATGTTTTATTTTTCACTTTTTCCTAAAAAATTCGAAACGGCTTTTTTATTTTCATTATAACTTGCTTAATTTTGATGCTATTACCTTGTTCTGAAGCTCGTTTGATAGGTATTTCGAAGTGTTTTGACAAATGTTAAGAAGGAATATTTTATGCATTGCATGGTTTTCCCGTTATTTAAGCTTAAATACTTAGATTTAAGTACTCGTCGGAAAAAATACACATTCAATTGCCAATACTCACTTAGAACTAACATTAGTTTAGTTCTGTATGTAAGGAATGTATTCAATTTTTTATTATTATCTTCAATTTCAGTGATAATAACTTTTTTGTAAAAGCTTATAGTTTTTGATTTATACGTGAAAAACCGATTTAAAACATGCATTTTTTACGAAAAAATAAAATCTTTGGTCTTTAATAACTCAAAAGGTGTTGATTTATTTTAATAACTTTATATAACAAATTTTGCTTAAAATTTGTCCCTCTATCTACTTATTGTATTATTTTTAATAAAATAATTTTCACCCCCGAGAAGGGGTGGCATCCACCCCCAGGGTAAAAGCGCAAGTTGGAATTATGTCACCTTTGTTCCTTGAGGTATCCTCTAATTACTCACCAATT